>NC_061122.1:141733376-142012615 GCF_002878395.1 Capsicum annuum | reverse complement strand
CCCCCCCCCCCACACACACATAAATATATGCTTTTGCCTATATTTTCTTACTTTAGAATTATGTTATGCATTCAAGGAGGTTATGTACCAAAAGAGAGATTTTAAATATAGTCTATGTGGCATAGTTTGGTTATTACTCAAACAAGAAAGAAAAATGGACAAAGGCTCAAAAAGGTTAACTAAGGAACTATGTTAAGGTAGGATTTTGGTCATGTGATGGATCCAAAATGGGTACGGGTCATTCTCTAAACAAAGCTTTCCTAGGATTTTTCTTTGAATAGACTCAAGGCAAGTTCTAGACTACACGTATGTATGAGAATTATTCAAACACCTCACCACACAAGGCATAGTACGCATAGAGTAGAAAGCTATTATTCCAACCAATTTTAGAAATTGAACTTAATAAGTTACTTTGAGTCAAAGACTCATCCTTGTAAAGTGAGAGAGCCAAAATTTGAATTTAATGGTATCAACTCAAGAGAAAGCTCATAACCTCCTTGCTCTTTTTTAAAAATAAAACTATTTTTTTTATTTTTCTCAAAATCATTAAATTTTTTTTCTATGATGATCAAAAGATTTTTTTGAACTTTTACCTACTCCTAATTGACTCTAGACTCAAAATACTAGGTACTTCACCTAAGAATGTTGTCTCATCATTTATCATGGGTGAAATACCACTCGGTTCAACAAAGAAAATAAACTAAAGTAAAGAAAAAAATAAAAAATAAAAAAAATAAAATTGATCCTTGGGAAAGAATCGAGCTTCAAAGAAAACCCTCAAGGTTTATTTGACACTTATTTACAAATAGTGAAAAGAACAATGCACAAAATTTTTAAGCATCACCCGAACTACAAAATCAACATCAACAAAATCACAACTGAGTATCATATCATAACAGGCGCATGTAACAAGCCCGACAAGTGAAATACCATACATACTCATAACTATGCCCGACTAGGGCCAAATCACATCAATGTTAACCTAAATAAGTATGCCCGGATAGGGCCAAATCCAAATCAATATCAAGTGTAAATATAAAATCCATCATATGAAATAAGTACTGACCATTTAATATGAAATAAGAATGCCCCAACCCCCACTAAATGCCATGCATTATCTCCAGTAAAAAAATAAAAAGTAACAAAAAAAGGGTAAGGCTCCTTGGGCACATTAGGTGCTCCAATCCACATCCATAGAATGTTGTACAGACTGGGCTTCTACTACTGTATCAGAAAAATAAGGAACTTCATTAATATGTAGGGAGCTATAACTATCCCCAAACATCCTCGCATACTTATTGTCATGGGATAACTGCTTTGCGAGCTCAACCAAGTGAGCCCCTTTCTAAAATCAATCCCAACCTCATCGTCATTATGTTCATGTCCAAAAAAATTAGAAAAAGGGAGAATGAGTCCTGTAGTATCTGAAAAAATAGTAATCTCTGCCTCATCATGAAGTAAAACTCCACATGTAGGCCATAAATATTATCCCTAAAAGAAGCAGCCCCTTATAATCCCATCTCGCCTCTATTGCATCTAATTTTTGCTATTAATCCATCATCCAAACTCATAGAGATTTTAAGCTCCACACAATAGCAGTCTATATGGACTAGGAATGTAGGCTACCAATCGGGTAAGAGTACTATTGTTTTCTAAAGTCATGGAAACACCTTTGGCAAACATAGTCATGGAATACTGAGGTAGTTGGTTAGATTGAAGAGGTGGTATTATGCTAAAAAAAATAAGGAGGAGCATCATTAGAAGTTTGAGGAGCATTTAAAATAAGTGAAGGAACCTGAGGGGCCTCCACAGCCTCCAAACTATGTAAATATCCTACAACTAAATCCATCGATATTGAAGATTTCCTCTTAATCCCCATAGGATTATACTCATCTTTGTAATCTGTAATATCAATCACTCTAGGTAAAATATCCCTTCAATCTATCTTGGATAAGAATGGGATCATATACTTAAGGTATAGCAATGAAATAAGAGAAGGAAAGGGTAATAATGTATCTGGTTGCTTTGACATTAACTTGATCATTTCTACAATCAATTCTACGAAATTAGCTATAATATAATCCATGATGAATCTGACAATAATAGCTTTCTCTATTGTGATATCTTGGTCATTTCATGAAGTAAGTAGGTGGTTACTAACAAATCCAAGCCAATGTTTAGCTTGGATTGAAAATTCCCACCTCTTGATTTGACCAATGCCATTGGCCTATGGAAGGAGCTTTTAGAAATCATCGGGCTAAGCCAAGGAAAACATTCATGCCCAGTAAGCACCTTCTTCTTGCATTCAACCCCAGACTCTAGATCACAACCAAAATAAATCTCATTTATTTTTGAGGTCGTGTAAGGAATTTTGACTCCTCGAACTATCACACTAGGAATGTATGGTTATTTTGATACCGGTGGCTTATACTTGTGCTCATTATGGTAGACAACATACGATGCATCAAATTCCTGCTCTAGTTTTGAAAAGTAGCTTAGTTGATGAAAGTAGAAACCTTATCCTGAAGATTTCCCAAATAATCTCCTTGACTTATGCAATGAGCTAGGGGAAATGTTCTTCAATGCTTTTCATACTAAACACCTTTTTGGGATTGAAACCCCGAGTGTTCACCCAATCATTATATAGACCACGCACACCTTCTACTCCAAACCAAATTTGGTCAACCTCTTTGCCCAACCCCTTTGTGAGCTCAATTGTGCTTTGTACTTGGGGACCTTTATTAACTTTTTTGGTGGCTAGTTATTTTCCTTTTGTTGTTAGAGCTTTCAATATTTTTATCTATTGTGGTATGTTTCCTTGCACCTCGCGGTAAGTTCTTCCTGGGAGACATTCCTAAGAAAAAGAAAAGAAACAAACGCAACCAAAGAAAAGGCAAAAAAATTGGATTTTTCATATAGTATGAAAGAAAATAAAATAAAGAAAAACTAGAATAAAAGCAAGGAAACATAATAATGAAACTCATAGGAACATTTAATAACAACATTCAACCATTTGGACTTCTGCATCTCAATACCTTCTTCACATTATGCAAATTTAGCACATGGAACACTCATGATGCCTATGTACAAGAAATTACCCTATACCCTTAAGAATGGCATCACCCAATCTATCATAGGTCAAGCCAAGCATTCTTTTCCCTCTCGTTACTTAGACTTCACCCGTGAACTCTATGCCAAGTCCTTACCATCATATTAATCCACAAACATCTTTAATAAAAACTATTGGGTTTCTATCCTCAAGATACAAGTGAACTCACATTTATGCACAAAGAATGGAAAAATGATGCCCCAAGAATGAATTCACAAACAGCTACTAGCATTCAAGTCAACACCCTCTCATAAATATTTAAGCAAACACATGGTGATCATGAAAAATATGAAGTTGGAAAATAAGGTAAAGGAACATGTAAGCAAGCCAAGTTTATCAATTCACCACCAAACACATCCTAGATACTCTTACTAACATAATTGGATGACCCACCAAAAGTATTATTAAAGAAACTTCATGTGGGCATTTTATCGAAACATGGTGTGCACAAGTTAGGTACTCAAGAATTCCCTATTAATCTTCTGAAATCATGGAACCAATTTCACATTCTCCATTCCAACATCCAAATTTTATCCAAATAAACTCAAATGATCTAAATTATAATCATAAAATACCATGGAATATGAATCACCATTGAAACTTGAAAGATAACTCAAAGAATTTTTCATAATAGAACATATCTTTATAATTCAACTAAGTGATGAGAGTGAAGAGAGAAAGAATATTTTAAAATTCCCAAAGTTGAATTTTTGATGCAGGAGAAGAGAATTTTTAATTTGAGGTGAAGAATTTTTAAAATTTGAAGAGAAAGAATATATAGAGTTTAAGGTGGTAAAAATTGGGTGTTATAGCCTATTTTTGGTTGAAAAATAATAAGTGTTGAAATAATGGGTCAAATTATGTCTTTAAAATTGAATTTGGTCTTACCAGGTAGGGTAATCCCAACAAGAGAAACACCCAACACTTGAAGGACTCAAGGTGACCTGCATCCAGGCTCTCAGACGCAAGCGCTTGCCTGCACATAAGCATCCTGCATAGCTTAATGCAACATACTTGGCAGCTCCTAGGCTCCTTGTGTGGATGTCCTATGCAAGGATGTGTCGGCCTATGCATGCAGGTGTCTAGCGCAGGCTAAGGTAGTGCCCAACTTATTTTTGATGAATCTTTTAAGAAACCTGTGTGGCCACATGAGCATGTAGGTGTAAAGCATGTGTGCGCATGTGGTTTTTAGCACCTCAAGGCATGGTTTTGAGCACTCAATTTAAATTCCACTTTTCCCAACTTCTTAGATAACCTTTAAACACCCTAAATATGCTACAATTAGTACTAAAACAACTAGAATGAACCTTGGCTTGCCTCCTAAGAAGAGCTTTAGTTATCTTCATAGCACGACGTTATTTTTCATCACTTGGCATCCTAGAAATGAAGTGACTCAATCTTAGTTGCTCTTGGTCCACCCACATGGTAATGTTTTAGCCTTTTCCCATTCACAATAAATCTAATCTTCTCATGATCCTCTAATCCAATCCCCCCACTTAGATAGACATTCGAGACCACAAACGAGCTCGACCACTTAGATTTAGGTTTTATACAAAGAGTTTCAACCTTAAGCTTAAGAGGATCACTTAATTACCCACACAAAACTCTCATTTCAAGATCTTAGCATCATACCACCTTTTTATTCTCTTTGTACAACAAATAGCTCTTATACGCCTTGAGTAGGAAATCTTCCAACTCATGTATTTTATTTACTCTTTATTTGGAGAAATCCTCCCAATTCATATTCAACTTATGCAAGGCCCGTAAAGCTTTATGCTCTAATTCCATTGGTAAGTTACAAGCTTTACCAAACACCAATTGTAAGGAAAACATGCCAATAGGAGTTTTATATGCCATCCTATATGCCCACAGAGCATAATCAAGTTGTCTTACCCAATTGGTATGACCCACATTCACCATTTTCTCCAAGATTAACTTTATTTCTCACTTTGAAACCTCAACTTGGTAACTAGTTTGGTGATGATATGTAGTAGTAACCTTATTCTCACCCTAAACTTATCAAGCAAGGCACTAGATACATGATTAAAAAATGTGAACCACCATCACTAATGATTACCCATGGAGTCCTGAACCTTGTAAAGATATGCTTCTTCAAGAAGAAGGTGACACTTTTTCTTTCATTGCTTGCTAGAGAAATGGCACCATCCACTTTGAGACATAATCAATGCCCACCAAGATATACTTTTACCATATGGGCTCACGAAGGGACCCATGAAGTAGATCCCTCATACTTCAAATAATTCTTCTTCAAAATTAGGCTTGAGAGGCATCTCATGACTCCTTGAAATACCCCCTTGCATTTGGCATTGTGGACATGTTTTGCCAACTCATAAGAATCTATATGGTGAGTCATCTAATATCTACTTTGAAAAACCTTTTTAGTTGTTCTAATACCATTATAATCTCCACCAAATTGAGAAAAGTGGCAACACTCAATAGTAGCCCTCATTTCTGACTCCATGATACACCGACTAATCATGTTATTTGTGCACTCTCTAAAAAAGTATGGTTCATCCTAAAAGTACTTCTTTACATCAAAAAAGAACCTCTTTATTTAATAACTAACAAAGTCATCAGAAAGTAAGCTATTCGTAATGTAATTAGCATAGTGTGGATATCAAGGCTCAATATTTCCCGAAAATGTGATTACTATCTCAACCGGGGAAGTAGTCATCAGCTTTGATCTCCCCCAACTTATCATGATTGGATCAAGGTGAGAGAGGTGATTGGGTACTTGATTATCACAACTCTTTTAGTCTTTCACCTTAAAATCAAATTCTCGTAGGAATAATATCCTACTTATCAATTGAGGTTTTGCCTCTTTTTATGACATGATATATTTGTAGGAACAATATCCTCCTTATTAACTGAGGTTTTTCCTTTTTATATGCCATGAGATATCTATGGTTGCTTGGTTTGAGTATAACTATTTTTGTACCCAACAAATAGGCCTAAAGTTTTTCAAAAGCATATAATTATATAGTTATGGTGGGCATAATTCAATGATTTACTTACATAGTATATCATATGGAACAGCTTTTCTTTTATTAGCCCAACACCGCACCTAAAGAAACACTACTCACACCACACACTAGTTCAAAAGGAATGGACCAATACGTAGCTACTATGATTGGAGATGATACAAGAATCTCCTTGAGACAATTAAAATCTCTTAAAAAATCACCATTGGATTCAAACTCTACCTTCTTTACAAGGAGTTTGCATGGAGGGTGAGAAATCCTTAATTAAACACTTATAGAAATGGTGTGACCAAGAAAACTACTAACACCTTTCATGAAAATAGGTAGAGGTAAATTAGCAATCACTTCAGCTTTTTTTGTATCGACTTGGATGACTTTACTCAAAATCTTGTAGCCTAGAATTATGCCTTTTTTGTCTGTGAAATGGCATTTTCCAATTCAAAACAAGATTGGTCTCTACACACTGCTCAAGTACCTCACTCAAATACTCAAGCAAAGATTCGAGTGAGTCACCAACTAGAAGAAATCATCAATGAACACTTCCATGGCATCCGCTACCATATAGGAGAATAAATAAAAAAGCATACACTGTTAAAAAGCATTGGGTGCATTGCACAGTCCAAAGGGCAAGCATTTGAAATAAAAAGTTCCATTGCGATATGTAAATATGGTCTTTTCTTGATCTTTTGGTACAATAAAAATTTGATTATGACCGGAGTATCCACGCTCAACTACTCAATCCAATATTTAGTCAATGAAAGGCATAGGAAAGTGATCTTTTTTGGTCCAAGAATTTGTTTTATGATAATTTAAACATACTCTCCAATCTGTGACTAGACGGACGGGCACAAGATTATTATTTTCTTGCGACTACTATCATAACACTCTTCTTGGGAACACATTAGATAGGAATTACCCATGTACTATTTGAAATTAGGTAGACAACATCTATATCAATTCATTTGATAATCTCCTTCTTGACCACCTCTTGCATTAGTAGGTTAATCCTTATTTGGTGTTCCATACTAGGAACCTGATCAACCTTCAATTTGATTTTCTGAGAGCAAATTTTGAGGGCAATCCCTATGATGTCCATTGTGGTCCACCCAATAACGTGAATGAACTTTTTCACAATAAATTTTAAGCCCTACACTTACTAAGGAAATAGATCATTCACAACAATGATTGGCAAAGTATTGCTCTCACCCAAGAAAATATAACAAGGATATGTAGGCAACATCTTATGTTCAATGTTAGGCAGTTCAATAATAGAAGTTTTGGCGGGTGGACTTACTATTTTTCAAATCAAGATCCAACTTGCAAGGATTTTTAGTATAAGAGCAAAGACCCATAAATGAAGCAACCGCCTCTCATATTCTTCAGTCACCTTACTCCATAAGTTATATAACATACCCACCAAGGAGTCATTCACAAGATCTACCTCCATGGTGCTAGCCACTTTATCAGAAATCACATTAATTATTAAAACGACTTACAAGTTCATGGGTTTTTTCATGGACTTACATACATTGAAATATATTTTTTTATTAATAACCCAAAACTTTATTTTCAACATTCAAAATCAACCAAGGTCTATCTAGTATCCAAGAATGTCCTACAAAGAATGAGAGGGACTTGATAATCTATTACACAATCCAAAATAATAAAACAACTAGGAAAATAAATCGATCGACTTTCACAAAAACATCACACAAAACTCCTACAGGCTTCTTTATAGATTGATCAACCATAAAAAACCTCATTGTGGTTAATTTAGGAGCACCCAATCCTATCTTTCAAAATACATCCAATAGCATCAAATTAATACTTGCACGAAGATCACGCAATGCTTTTCCAAATCTGTACACTCCAATGGTGCAAGGAATAGTGAATGAACCCAGATCTTCCTTTTTCAAAACCATTGTTCTAGACATAATGGAACTACAATTGTGTGCCACCTAAATAGTTCCAAAATCTATGACTTGTTTCTTTGTAACTAAGTCCTTCATGAATTTAGCAACCTTCATGAATTTAGCATACCCAGGCACTTCTTGCAAAGCTTTCAACAATTTTATATTCACTGATAGGTTGCTAAATTTTGTAATGAATTTCTTAAACTTGATATAATCTTCCCTCTTCTTGAGCCTTTGTGGGAATGGAGGAGGAATTTTTATTTATGGCATATGAAAAATTAGAGTTTGTCCTATTTTGGAGAATTACCATCAAGTGCCTGTGAAGCTCCTCATGTTCAATCTTGTCTTGAACTATCTTTGACTTTTCAACAATTAGCTCATTAGAAGTTGGAACATTATCATTTGAATTTTCTAGTTTCTTTCTCTTTCCATTGGCTTATTCATAACTTCCCCATTCATTGGGATCTTCATCAAAATCAAAAACATTTTTACCAAGATTTTTCCCACTCTTAGTGACAATAGCCATTATGTGAGCATCACTTTTTAGATTAGCCACGATGTCTCTAGGTAATCCACTTTTTTGTCTTGTATTGAGATGAGCCAAAATTTGGCCCATTTGAGTTTCAAGTTGTTTGATAGAGGCCTAATGATAGGTAATTACTTGATTGAGTTGTGAGAAATCACTTTTTATCTCTCTTAATATTCTACTACTTCCTTTAACACCGATTAAGATACGAGTAAAGACTTCTTTATTTTTGAACTTCTCTAAAAATGGAGTTTGATTTTTTACCCTTGGAACTATCATGTAATAGAAAGTACTGGTCATGGTCTCTATCCTTATCTCTCCAACCACACTCTTTGTCATGATCTTTATCATGCCAATCTCTATCACAGTCATAATACTTCTATTATGTATCTCTTTCCTACTAACCTTGATTCCCATCTTGCTTTTGATAGGTAGGGTAGGAACAAGCCTTCCCCCACTTCCCCACCCACCCCCACCCCCACCTTCACACACATATAGTTTGATAAGAATGGAATTTCCTTATTAAGAGATTTCACTTACACATCATCATAAGCTTTAACACTCTTATAATCAATGGTATTAACCACTTTTGGAGGATCCTCTATTAGATACTTGGTGAGAAGGTCCAATTGAGTCATCACTTTAGCCATGTTTTCATCTCTTTCCTCATTCTTTTTACTTTGATCTTGGCTTACAAAAAAGGCAGAGGTAGCCTTCACATCTACCTTAGTATATCTTGTATGCCAACCTCAACTACCTCAACTTTACTTGGTCATTTGATCTAATAAATATATTGTAACACCATAAGATTGTTTGATAATAGAGACTTCAGCCATATTACCGGATACCATATTATTCAATTGGTTCAATTCTCGAAAGAAGATTTGAAAAATCATTTATTTTGGGACATTATGATTTGAGAATTGCATTAGCTTTTTGTTAAATTGTTACAAATACTTACGTAATATTTTACCATTAAGTTGGCGAAATTAGATGATTTCATTTCTTTGTTGCAACATCTATGAAGGAGAAAAGAACTGATCCAAAATTGCTTTTGTTATCTCAACTCATAAAGTGATAGATATTGTAGGCAACTTCTACAATCATAAGACCGTTTCTCCCATCAATGATAATAGGAAAAGATGCAAACGGATTAATTCATGAGATATGTAGGCAATATCAAATAGAAGACATACATCAATGAAATCCTTCAAGTATAGATTTGTATCCTAATGTGGTTGACCGCCTAACAATTATTTCATTTGAAGAAAAATAAAGCATTATGCTAGTAACATGAAACACTACATTTTTTGCCATTGGTGGAATACGAATAGCACTAGCTCAGCCCGCATCTCTGAGGTGATCATCATCCTCGAGTTGCCCATCATAAGTACTAGTATTGCTACTATGTTAGCTCATGGTATTATGTATACTATAGTCATCACCTGAGAAAAAACAAAAAATAATGTAAAATAAACACTACGACCTACTCAAAGAGACTACAAACACTACTAGAATGAAAACTATGCACCAAAATTAGATAACACTCAAAGTAAAACCTTATGATGTAAGTGATCATCATCAATATAGTAACCCAATAAGAGTAGGGTAGAACCCTCAGGGAATGAAGACACAGGTTTCAAGCTTGAGCATTAGAAGCAACTAAAAGTTGGCTCATAATGTAGTTTAAATCACACAAGAAAGTAAAAATGGTAGGTTTTGATTGAATATTCTTAGAGTTAACTACGTCATCACATTTAGAATGCAATTTCAAATCTAGAAAAGACTATTGTTTAACCAATTAAGTGTGATACTTGGGGTTATGTTGAACTAAGTGTGGGTTATGCATGGTTCATTGTAAATTTGTCTAAATTCAGCTAATATTCATGGGCATGCTAGCTTTTCAGCAATTAGTGTCAGTTTGTCAATCAAATACTAAACCCTCACTAATGGGTTCTTTCAAACACCTCATAAGTGTATCAAATTAAGAAATCCATAACCTCAATTTAGTATCCTTACATCTAAGAGATACTACTAAATGATGTAAATCAAGTCATTGTTCATACCTATTCCTCACCCTCATCCTCTTTGTCAAGAAAGAGTTCAAAAGTAAATGAAAATTTGCAACCTCAGATTATTAATTAAAATGTGGAAAGGGAATAAAACCCACGTTAATTAGCTAATTATAAATACAAATAAACAATACCCATACAATTACCACAACTTATTCGCCCATAACCTAAGTAAAGAAATTAGCTACTCATAGAAAGAGAAAGAAGAGATTTACCTAAATTCTCTCTAAATTGATCTATTGAATCACAAAATAATACAATAATGAAGATCGGATCAAATAAAACTTGAAAATAATTCACTAATTTTGCACTTGGAGTCTCATACTAATGTTTCAAGCTTTTAAAAGTACAAGAATGGGGGTTTTGAGCTGAAAACCCCTTATTTAGACCAAAAATTCACATTCTACACAAATTATAAAAATTCCACCACAATGGTGACCTACTGTATATGTAGATGACCTATGTATGCAGGTTACTCACACAAGTTCCACTAGATCTTCTTTTTGGCCACTGCATGTGCAGATGGCCCTCGATATGCCCAATCAAACTTTTAAAGATTTTTTTCTTCCATTTTAGCACTCTAATTGACTCATTTGACTTGCTCAATTTCAGTTTCAACCTTTATATGCACAAATGAGAATTATCCATGTAAAATACCTTAAATCAATGGAAAAACATGATAATCTAAGCTTAAAAGTGATAACAAACCATCTCATTGGCGAATTATTACCTACAAACTTAGAATGAAGGCTTAAATCTAAGGGGGAGGTAAAGTGATCATCCTAATTGGGTTTTGAAATTCTAGTAGTGATGCTAATGAGTTATAGAATAGAGTTAAGGGAGGCAGATAGTTGTCTCATTCCTATCTCAATATATTTCTTGTACTTTAGTCATTATGTACTTCACTCATGCCTTGTATATCAGTGCCATAATTGTAACTCATATTTATACAGCTCATATAGAATCATGTCCATTCTAAGTTTCTAGTATAAGGAGTAATAGTTCACTCAATACTACAACTCAGACTTTATAAATCTATGAATTTTATCTCATGTCATACAACTCATGACTCATACACTCATGTTTTATAGTATGCTCAATTTTAGATACTTATGATACCTCTTAAATGACTATTGAGATCATACTATGTTATGTATGCTCTCAAATCAGATTTCTTGAACAAGTTCATTCATATTGTACTTTACCTTTCAGGCCCCAATTAAGTGTCAACGTTATGAAAATCCTTAAGTCAAGATTCCATAATATCCCTCTTATACCAAATCCTCATGTACTAATTCTTCAGTGAACTCTCTCAGTTTTTTTGGTGATGTTGATGAAAGTTGAGTAAGAGGCTTAAATGAATTGTTGATATACTTTCACAACCCAAGACTACCCCTATCCATAACACGGTGCTTAGAACCACAAGTGATCTTAAGTACTAGCATAATGAATGATCAATTGAAATAAAATATGTATAAGGGAAAAATGATTGAATGAAACCATAATCATGGAATAAACTAGTTCAATACATTTACTATAACAAAGTTTAATTACATTTGTAATCTAAACAAAAAGAGAAACTTAATACAACAACTCTAACTGACTATGTATGAAGCCTCTACTAATACTGACTAGATGTAGCTGAGACATGACCCCAATTATCACAATTAATACATACGAATAGGAAAATAAAATACTAGAGCTACAACTGACTTGAGTCCTCGAAGTAAGAGTACTCATCACCTACTAGCTAGATGTTGTGATCTGCCTGACTATGATCTGATAGTTAGAACTTGAATCTACATCACACACTACAACATTTTAGTCATATTGCCACCCTTGTAAAGTGTGGCCTAAAGTAGCAGAAAGTATGGCCTTTGATCAAAGGCTATGATTTTGAACTTTAGGCAACACTTTTTGGAGGTTGACCTAAAAAGTCGTAACCTTTAACTTTAGGCCACGATTTTCAAGTATTGCCATATAGGCTACATTTAAAAAAGTGTGGCCATTAAGGTATAAAAGCCACACTTTACAGCTTCTCATTGGAAACACTTTTATCAAATAAAGCTACACTTCCAAGTGTGGCCTTTGCTTGTTATTGGACACGCTTCATAAGCATAGCCTTTTATACATCCTCTATGACAACATTTTTAAAGTGTAACCATGTTTTAGGTACATTTCATAATTTAATTAATAATCCACACTTTTTAAGTGTGGCAATATTATCTAAAATTAGGTAGTTCAGGCCACATTTTACAGAAATGAAATTAGGCATAAAATTTTAGTACATAATTTTTAATTGAAAATAATTATTTTGGATAAAATAAATACATCACTAATCACATTACATATACATACATATATAATCTCAAGCACCAATTAGCTAATAAATAATTCAAATGTATAGATTTGCAATGAACTTCAAAAAAACATGTCTTTTACTACACATACTAATTAGAAAACAATATTTTAGAGATTTGTACTAAGTTCCACACAAAACCAAATTTATTTATCCATATATCAGGGTAGTTCAAAAAAATTTCATAATTCACTTCAATCTAGATCGAGTTGACTTATGGCGGCCACCATTCAAATTTGATCTCCCTCATTGCTCCTACACACTCAAAATGAACAACTAATTAGAAAAAGCCACTTGATGACATCGTAAACCTTACTGGAGGCATGGTTGTTACACAAGTTGGAGCACTAACTGAAACTGGTCAAGGCTAACAAGGAAGTTGTAGGCCATGCTACTAAAGTAGTGTTGTCTATAGATGCCACTATAAGTATTTGTGATGGTAGAACTCAGGAAGCAGTCTATAACCATGTTGAATTGATTAAAAACTTTATAGAGGCTGCAGAGCAAGATTATGAAAAGAAAAAGCTAAATGAAAGAACTATAAAATTATGTGGAGTTGTGGTTGTTATACAAAGGTGGTGAGATATTATCTAGAGCACTCATTTGTGGCCAAGACATTCTTGATGTCAATATTGAAAGTAAAAATAGGAGGAGCCGTACTCAAATTTCGACAAATTCAAATTCCACCAAAAAGGGTGAAAAGTAACGTCTCCAAGAAACGTTAAAAAAGATTCTCATATTTTCACTATACACTAAAACATCGATAACACTAGTCATTATTTCATCATATCATTGGCAATTCTAGAATGGAATTTCATTATAAGGGTACACAAACAGGACAAAGAACACACAGTGTATGTCGTACCGGAAGCCCTCTAGGTTGAATAAACCACAACCACAAAGACGACTAAAATTTAGCAATATATCTTGTTTTTGTATAACTTACCTAACTCATTACAACATACTCATATTACTAAAACAGAAGACATAAGAAAATAAAATATTTCTTTGCAAAAGGAGTGTAATAAAGATAGTAATCCACAAAAGAAAGAGATCACACTGACAGAACTAACAAAAGTAACCAAAGATTTGATGAACTTCCATAACACAGAAGAAGTGAAAATATTCGAAAACCTGAACCTTCTCTTTCCAATAGTGACATAAAGCAAAAAAGTTAACTTATTTAACTACAACACTCAAGATATGTTATTTTCTCCTTAAACTTCTCTTTTTTGTCTCAAACAAGTTTCCTTTCCTTTCCCAACATCCCCCAAAAGTATAATACAAGAGGCCGCGTGGGTCCAATGTATATACAAACTGATACGTTGTAGTGGTCTAAGGCAACCATGAAGCATTACCTCAAAAATCTACTTTCTAGTTTCCTCGCTCTTAACGTCAACTCTTCAACATTAAACATATGGTTCTCACATTATTTCTCACAATTCAATAATATGTTCTCTATTATTTCTCACAATATCTTTATCAAATGCTGCTGTAACAGATACACTTTAATCTAGTGGATAATAGCTACATATTTGAAATCAAACATACAGTCACTTAACCATTTATCCTAGTTGAATCATTTGACCTTCATCTATAATGGGGTTGATGATATTCACACAAGCGTAAATTCCAAAATAGAACAACAAAAGTTATGAACTAAACAGATGGAAGTTATCCTATAGATGTTGTATTCATGCCTATTAGAAACATGAATCATAGTATTCAGCCTTATTGGAATGGGAATGAAAAACAATAGATACTTTTTATTAAAATATTGACAAACGGAAATTTAACTCTGAAAGAAGCACTTCATGATATGAAACTGAGTGCAGCTTTGATTTTATAAGGATTAAGAGAGACACCGAATTAAAGCACTTCCTTCACAATCAAATTAAATGCAACTTCAAGTCCTAAAAGGTTCTAGATACCTTCTTGCATTGCAAGTAGATAATGATGTATCACTTTGATTCTACTATTCAGCATCTTTATGGCACTATGCTAGTTGGGTGGGCATCCACTGCAAAAACAAATCATGTAAGTCTTGGACAAACATAAGTTGGGGGCGCCATCAATGACATGCAACTATTTATACCAACAAAGAGTTTCAAAACAAAAACATTAGGCACCAAAGAACTTTTTTCACAAAAACATAGTGTTCCAGCATAAGAATCCACTTTTCAATCTTGTTTGTACCATAAAATAGTCAAATTAAAAAATTAAGCCAGCACTATAGGTACGCCTATGATAGATAAAGGAGCAGAAGCTAATTTATGTAGATATAATTGCTTACCAGAAAGTAAATGGGATAAATTAAAAACACCATTAATAGTTAAAGGATTTAATAATGAAGGAAGCTTAATTACTTATAAAGCTAGGAATGTAAAAATACAAGTATGAGATAAGATATTAACAATAGAAGAAATTTATAATTATGAATTAACATCAAAAGATATACTTTTAGGAATGTCATTCTTAGATAAATTATACCCACATATAATAACCAAAACAGACTGGTGGTTTACAACACCATGTAAACAGAAAGTAAGAGCAAAAAGAGTTAATAATAAAATAAGAAAGAAAACTGATTGGATAAAAGGAAGTGAAAAAATTACACAAAAGTTAGAAAATATAAAAAATACTGAAGATACAATAGAACTAGTAGTATTTTCGATAAATAAAACAGAAATAACTATATTTTCAATAAATAAAATAGAAATAATTCAGAAAAATTAGAACAATTATATAGTGAAGATCCATTAAAAGGATGGGAAAAACATAAAACTACTATAAAAATTGAATTAATAGATAAAAATAGCATAATAACACAAAAACCATTAACATATAATTTTGATGATTTAAAAGAGTTTAAAATGCACATAGATGAATTATTAGAAAAACAATATATACAAAAAAGTAATAATAAACATAATAGTCCAGCATTTATAGTAAATAAACATAGTGAACAAAAAAGAGGAAAAAGTAGGATGGTTATTGACTATAGAAATTTAAATGCAAAAACTATAACATATAATTATCCAATACCAAATAAGATATTAAAAATAAGACAAATACAAGGATATAATTATTTTAGCAAATTCGATTGTAAATCAGGATTTTACCACCTAAAGCTAGAAGAAGAATCTAAAGAATTAACCGCATTTACGGTACCACAAGGATTTTATGAATGGAACGTATTACCCTTTGGATATAAAAATGCACCAAGTAGATATCAACATTTTATGGATAATTATTTTAAACAATTATCTAATTGTATAGTGTACATAGATGATATATTATTATATACAAAGACCAAAGAAGAACATTCAAAATTATTAGAACAGTTTACAGATATAATAGAAAAATCGGGAATAAGTCTAAGAGAAAAGAAAGCTGAAATTATGAAAAATCAGATAGAATTTTTAGGAATACAAATAGATAAAAGTGGAGTAAAAATGCAACAACATATAGTACAAAAAATAATAAATTCAAAAGAAGAATTAGATACAAAAAAGAAATTACAATCATTTTTAGGACTAGTAAACCAAGTAAGAGAATATATTCCAAAATTAGCAGAAACTTTAAAACCACTACAGAAAAAATTAAAAAAGGATATAGAATATAACTATGATGAAAAAGATAAAAAACAAGTTCAAAAAATAAAATTACTTTGTAGAGAATTACCAAAATTATAATTTTCAGATGAAAACAGAAAATTTATATATATAGTAGAAGCAGATGCTAGTGAATACAGTTACGGAGGAGTACTTAAATATCGATATGAAACAGAAAAAATAGAACATCATTGTAGATACTACTCAGGTACGTTCAACGAGACAGAAATAAAATGGAAAATAAATAGGAAAGAATTATGTTCATTATATAAATGTTTATTAGCATTTGAGCCATATATTGTATATAACAAATTTATTGTACGAACAGATAATACACAGGTACGCTGGTGGTTAACAAAGAAAATACAAAATTCAGTTCCAACAAAAGAGATTCGGAGACTAGTTTTAAATATATTAAATTTCACATTTACAATTAAAGTGATCAGTACTAACAAAAATGTTATTGCAGATTACATATCAAGACAAAGCTACACAGACAGAATTAATAGAAGAAGATACTCTAGAAAAAATACTTAACACCCTAACTACGCTTTTAATAAAAGTGGACAGTATGGGTAATGAGATAGAAAAGCTAAAGACTAATGAAGCTAAATTGAAGTCTATAGCTACAAATCAGCTAACTCAGCAGTGTGCAGAGCTAATGTTCCAGAGCTAGAAGGAGACGTTGGGACACTCCATAAAACCCATAACATTTATCAATCTACTTCTGCAGGTACAAGCAAAGGAGTTAATCGACCAAGATACCAGAATATAAATATGAATAAAATATTTGAAAAACCATTTACACCAAAAACACAAAAAGATCACTTGTTCATACCCCCACAAGTTAACACATACCGAGATAGCCTAAACCAAGACAAAAAAGTTTACAACTACACCGCCCAGAAATACATAAAAAATATATACAGAGTACAAACCTTTCTAAACCATAACCCCAGAGCTACAAACATCAAAGAATCAAATACCAACTATATAACCCAAAAATTACAAGGATATAACAAACTAATTGCACTACCCAAAACTAACCCAAGCCTAGTTAAAACCTGTTTTGACTATGGACTATTAAACACCATATATACCCAAGACGGAGAAGAATTAACAGCTATGGAAGAATTATACAAGATATTCACTACCTACAAAAGAATAACGAAAGGAAATTTATTTTATATAAAGTGTTATACTGCACCGACAGAGATACTATATGATGAAATAAAACCAGTTATACAAGTTGTAAAGATAGGACTAACTAGAGATATGATTATACCAGAAGATATTACGCAGCAACCGGAGATACCCAGAATTGAGATACCAGATTTTTATGCAAATAAACGACTTATTGGACTAGCTACGATCATTCAAGAACTAGCAAATAATTATACTAACGGAAACCCAATATGGAGCTATTATTCGAGAGATCATCAAATGATTTACTCAAATTCAAAAGAGCTACGACAAGCAGATATGAAAGATGTAAGACAATGGATAATGACGCTACTCAACCCAGAAAAACAATCTATCGCAAGAGCAATTAAAAAAGGATTTATTTCAGACGGACTACTAACAAGATATTGTAAAATAATTGGACACAAATACCCAGATCATCAATGTTCAAGATGTAATGGAGAAGATAATATTATTTCAGACGTACATCTAGAATAAAAATCAAAAAGACAAAATGCCAGCTGGAAAGATAAGATAAGGAGCAATAATGGAGCAGATACGACAACATCAACGGAATCAACGGAAGACAAGATATTTGGACCCATTTATTGTACAAATTTTACGATAAGATTACAAGTAATAATGTAGAGCATTTATGACCTTTCTTAGCTTTTTAGGGTAGGTAGCATAGTAGCCTAACATCTTAGCCCCTTTTGTTGACTTTTAGTTTTTAGTTTTACAATTTTAAAAAACGTGTGTAAAGTTTGATTGTAAAGATTGCTTTTCGTTCTATAAATAAAGAAGGCAGAAGGCATTGCAAAGGCAAGCCTTCATGCGTTGAAGCAAACATTCTCTCCACTCCACAATAAATATTTTACTCAGTTAATTAAATAAACATATTTCAATGGAAAAAGTTATGGAGGAACAAAACTCAGAAATATCAAAACTACCCGAACAGGTATATCTATTTATGATTATGAATAGCTAAATTCATAATTCTCAATAATCATGATATGATAAAATAAATTCATATTAGTTACTTTATAGTAGAATTATTCGAAGAATAATATGTTAAGAAGTTTATTAACAAAGAGGAAACGGAGAAAAATCCCTAAGGACTATGCCATCCTAAAGGTGAAACCAATGAGGCAAGAAGCCGTGGCGGGGAGTAACCAGAGTAGAGGCGCTGTTTAAGGGAAAAAGTATCCGAATTACCATGTTAATAGTGACCGAAGAACATATTATTTAAGAATAATCTAGTATATAGTAAGCTAAGATGACCATATTTTGTTATGTACATGGTTGAAGGGAATATTTTGAAAAAAACAATTTTATGAAAATGAATGATTATTTATCTGATGTGATGGTAGATAAATTCAAAATACTTATTTTGTATACACTTAGAGATATAAAAGTAGCAGATATAAGAAAAATCATATTAGAAAAAGTTTTTGGTAAATACTACAGGACTAGAGTAAATTATATACCATATTTACCTAACTACTCTTACAAATACTTACGATGATAAGTTACATGGAATTTTTAGAAATAGATATAAGAAACATACAGTTACTAGAAAAACAGATAAAAATAAATATAGACAAATACATGAAAAATAAAGATATAAAATACATAGAATTTCTTAATAAAAATATGCAAAAACTACTAAGGCTAAAACAAACAACTACAAAATATTATAATAAAATCAATTTTAAAAGATAGATCATTTAGATTTTCTTAAAGTTTTAATCTTATATATACTAAAAAACATAGAAATTATAGATATTAAGAAAATAATATTAGATAAAGTAATAGACTACGAAATTGAAACTACAAATTGGCTAGAACAGTTATACGAAGAAATTTACCCAGAAGGATATTATTCAGATTAAAAAATGTTAGAATATATTAGAAAAACTAGAGAAAACCAAGAAAATCTAAATAATGAAATTAATTATAGAAACCGAATTAGAAAAATAATGGAAAACCTAAAAGAAAAATTAATATGGATAGAAAAAACCTTGGAAAATCTAGATAAAAGTACATGTGATAGTTTATATAATTTAAAAAACTCACTACGAGAAGAACAACACAATATAATAAATAACATTGAAAATCTAGAATTAGATATACATTACAGTACAGATAGGATAAATTATTATACAGAAATTTGTAACTCTACAATTACTACAGGATAAAATAATTAATGAATATATCTTAC
Organism: Capsicum annuum; assembly: GCF_002878395.1. Taxonomy (NCBI): domain Eukaryota; kingdom Viridiplantae; phylum Streptophyta; class Magnoliopsida; order Solanales; family Solanaceae; genus Capsicum; species Capsicum annuum. The sequence goes on along the minus strand of NC_061122.1, from coordinate 141,992,617 downwards.
GAAAAAAGTAAATCATTAAAAGATGTTGAAACAAAATTTAAGAAATATCCACGCACTAATAAAAATAGATTCACTAGAAACCTAATAAATCTATTATATCTATTAAATCCGCGCACCCCTACAAATGTGACAAGCCAAGAGACAGAAACATCAAATGATAGCATCCACTTCTAGTCATGGGGAAGGAAACACATGGATAAACATAAAATAGCATCAGAATTTGCAAAATAGAGAACTAAATGAAAATTGGCCGCTTATATTTACCTCCGCCAACGATAAGCCATATATGTTCCTAAATTCCTCGAAGTGCTTCCTGAGATATTCCTCTAATTTAAGATCTTACCTAAAACATGCATAATTTAAAACCAAAAATAAGACCATGAGCATGAACTTAGATATGGATTTTTTGTATCTAAATCTCTACTGAACTAGTAGATTGTTACACTAAACTTGAAGGAGCCAAACATACCATATCAGTTACAGAATACTGTAGCTTGATGACTGAGCCTCCACGTCTAAGCTCCTTCGAAAACCCATAAGCAATGTATTCCTTAGGCTCCAAATGTGGTTTTGAATAGTTATCAAGAAGTCATAGAGCGAGATTAAGATAACCATATTTGGGATGTGTATATTTCAAAAATGGTAAATATAAGGAAAATTCATCCCCGTGATGTGCCAGCCCCTCATCAAATTGACCTACTTTTAACTTTAAAAGTTCAGGCCACCTAGAACTATTTATAGATACATTGCACAACTGTATGGACAAATTTGCAACCACAGACATAATTTAATTTCTTGATTGCTCTTGTATTATTTCAAATAAACCTTACTAAAAACTACCAAAATCCAATAAAGAAGAACAAAGAAACCCATTGAATACAAAGTTAAAGAGCTCTTATAGCAATGTTCATAAAAAGAAAAATATAAACTCAATTACAAGACATAAAAGTAAGTAGAACTACAATTGACCCATATTAGTTCTTAATCTAATAGCTTCAGATCCACAAAGTTGAAACCAAGTAGAAATAGAAACGACTAGAACTAAACAATTCCTATATATAAATCTATTAAAATATGTTAAAAATTAAGCAGAAATTTAACTCGAAGGATAAGAAGATGCAAAATTTTTAGAAACCCTATCAGAAATTTGTGAGATATATGGAATCCTACCTACCGGAGAGTTGTGAGATATATGGAACACTGCCTGAGAGTTGATGGCTACTACCGTTCTTCTTCCACTGAAAAACGAAATGGGTGACTAATTATACAATAAGTAAATGGAAGTGAAGTTAAAATTTTCACTATTATTTCTGCTCTAATCACTACTTGAGATGAAATTTCCACTCTAGTCCCTTAGCTAAGCAGAAATTTCCACTCTAGTCACTGAAATTGTTGTTCTCATCACTGAACTGAGCTTAAAGATTACATATTGAGCCATCGAGTTGAAATTTGAGTATTTTGAGCAAAAATATTAGAGGAATTTGATGAATCGATGAATTTGAGCTAAGAAAATCTACTTGGGAAAAGGATTCGATGGATTTGATGAATTTAATGAAATTTGGGCAAAGGGTTTTATTTGTACGACAGAATCAATATATCTGGGAGAGATGGTAAAAAGTTTCTTTTCACAATTATTTTTTGCCATTTATAAATTGGAGGGAGAGTGAAATATTTTGGAGGCATAGTGAAAGATTTTAAATGAAAATTTTATGTCATATTTCTGAAGTATTGTCTTTTAATCTATATTAATATCACACTTAAAAATGTAGTTGTATATGTGAATAAATATTTCCAATTAAATCATGATTATTCAATGCTTAAAAAGTGTGGCCTATATAATTAAAGACCACAGTGTCAGAGTGTTGCCAAAATTAATGTGGCCAAAAGTTAGAAACTAAGACTACGCTTTAAAAGCGTGGTTCTTAATGACATAAGCCACAGTTAACAAGTGTGGTACGAATGTAATGTGTCCAAAAGACTAAAATATTATAATGACATGAAAAATGTAGGTAAAAGTGGTATGCAATCAGTACTTTGGAATGTACTGAGTATGTGAGATGTGCACTAGTCATGAAAATATTTAAAACATTCTTTAAAATGGAGGACATGAGTCATTTGCTAAAATATGCATTTGAAATATGTCTGTACATAAAAGCTGTGAGACATAGTGAAATATTTGAATCATGAGCTAGAATATCTCTATAAACTAGAAATTTATAGAATCATAAATATTTGATATGATTTAAAGTTTATGTTGACCATGTTGTAAAACCATACAGAAAGCTAACTAAAAACAAATAGATGAATTTGGGTGCAAATTAAATGCATGAAGTTGAACTATAGTACAATGTGACCATATATTACATATGTATACAGTGATAGTCTTAAAAGTCATAGTATAAAAGCAAGTAAAAGTAAACTAAGGGTCATGTATAAATACTGGGCCTGACACTATGATATGTACTGATGCAATAACCAAGTACATAAACATGAAACTAATCAATACGATACTTTGTAAACTTATTACAAGGAAATAACTGAGTTTGAATTATGGGAGATACTATTAGCCAACATATAACCACATGAGATAAACATGAAGGTTGATGTATAATCCCTATCGAAAAGGGCCCAATATACCTTGTCAGGGTATAAAGGCTAATTTAATGTGGAACCACTAAATTGATGTCCAAAAGGACTAAGGTATTAAGCCTAGACTGACAGGTGATACATTGGAACCCATGGAGGTGTTGACTCATTGGACTAGCTACGATTATACAAGAATTAACAAATAATTATACTAATGGAAACCCAATATAGAGCTATTATTCGAGAGACCATCAAATGATTTATTTAAATTCAAAAGAGCTACGACAAGCAGAATTAGAAATAAATAATATAGATATTGAAGAGACAGATAATTATGATTCAGAAGATAGTGAAACATATACAGAAATATTAACAAATACAAAAAATTTAGAAATCAATGAAAAACAAGAAGTAATTAATGAAGAAAACTTAGAAAGTACCAACACAGAAATAAATACTCTTGATAAAAAAGAAGATGAAAATATAATATCTAAAACAACAGAAATAAGAAAACCAGGGACTTCTACTAAAGGTCTTAGCCTTATTGACGCATGAGAATCCGCTCATTTCTAAGTACTACTACCAACTAAATCTAAACTAAAATATTGAATAGCTCAATAATAAGAAAGTTACGAGACTAAAAGGTAAGTGCTTTATCTAAAAGCATACTAAATTATGTAAACTGAGGAATTAAGTATTCAACTGACAATACATGATACCGTAGGTTATCGGAAGTACATAACCGGCCATCTCTAAAAAATGCGACTATAATAAAAATTTTATAATTTGAATGTAATAGAGAAATTTCATAACTCAAGTCTAAAATACTAAATATCAATATACTGGGGAGCCATAAAATGAAAAGTCATTAAATATAATGAATTTCACGAGAAAACATGTCATGTCAAACTAGTATAGAATGAAATCCATCAAATCATGCATAATTTGTTTTGATAGAGGTTAAAATATATAAAACATGTATAATTCTTTGAGTGTTAAAATAACTGAGTTAACTCCATGAAATTCATACCTAATAATTTTTAATGGGAACTATAATAATACTATGATAGGAGAGAATTGAATTTCAAGAATTTAAGAATAATGGGGTGTGTTTGGTATGATGGAAAATATTTTCCATGGAAAATGTTTTCTGGGAAAATATTTTTCTCGAAAATAAGTTGGTTTTCTATTTATTTTCTCATGTTTAGTTGGTGAGTGGAAAATATTTTTTGAAAAATATTTTATGGTGTTTCGTTGGGGAGTAGAGACTATTTTTTAGAAAAATATTTTCTAGTGTTTGATTGGTGAGTGAAAATTTTTTTTTTAGAAAATACTACTAACTGTTAACTAGTATATCAGTGTCTCTAGCAACTCAACAATTTGTAAGAATTAATTTAAGCATAACAAATACTATCAATATCGAATACTAAAATATTACAATCACTAAATTTAAGCAACTATTAATTAGCAAATTGTAATGCTCCAAAATTTCTATCCCAAGACATCACACGGTGCTTAGGGCTACACGTAGCCTCAAGCTTACCCTCGGAGCCAGACACTACCTCAATGAACTCAATTCAACAATAGTCATGCATAATAAAGAGATATATCACATCGGGTTCAAGAGAGATACTGAAGAATACTAAACTGTACAACCAAAATATATATTGAATGTTTGTACATACTATCCCTCTAGTCTGACAAAGCCTCTATACATCAAAATCAAGGAGCCTTTGGGACAAACCCCCAACTGACTCAACAGTACTGAAAGCCATAACAACAAAATGATATCACAAAAATATAGACATGGTCCTTGAACCAGGAGGACTCATCACTGAGGAAACGTAGTGCGGCATCCGAATATTGCTAATGCGGCAACGACTGAGTACCTGAATCTACATTACGAGAAAATGTAGCCCATAGAAAAATATGTGGGTTAGCGCTTTGGAATATACTGAGTATGTGGGGGTGCATGCAACAATGTAAATATCGTCATCAATTTCATGAAAATATGCATATGTACAATGATGACTCACTTGGCTTGAGTTAGATTGAAACATACTTTTCATGATCTCATAGTAAATAAATTATATGATAAAAAACTCATAAATCATCATAAACAACTCAACTCTTCAACTCAAGACTCGGAGTGACTAGGTAATTCAAGAAACTCAACTCTTATGGATATGGGAGGTTCATATAACCGACATAAACCATGTGAGCTACATGGAGTCTAATATTTTTTCCTCCTAAGGAGAGAACCCCACATTGGCGGGAGCGTCGTACTCTTGCAAGGGAGTACAACATCAATTTAGTGATCATAATCTCATACTCGGCCTCTGGCTTACAAATATCAATACCAATCCTACGGTGGCATGTAGTTTCGGGGGAAATACCACATTTCCCTCTCGATGCTAAATACTACTCCCAAATACAAGCTCAGAACGCGTTAGGAAATCCACCACAAACATCACAAGGGTCTATCATGAAGATCAAATCAAATCTCTTTCTCATTTATCAAATAATAATCAATTTATGGATAAATGTATAAATTCATTAAATTATGGTAACATCAATAACTTTGAGGAAATATAAAGACTCATTGTAACAACTCAATCTCATGAATCAATATACTCAATAATCTAATTTGTCATAAGGAAGCTTAAAGCTTAACACATATCTTGAAGGCATTTGAAATATCAACTCATGGTAGAAATATGAAATTCACAATATTAAATATCAAGTCATAATTTGGGAATAGTAAAATAATCATGTATAACAAAGCTTGAACAATTTATATTCTCATAGTTTCATGATGAAGTAATTTGGGTATAAACCCACTTTCAAAATCATAAAAATCCATAATAGAAATCAAAGCTTTGGGCACAAGAACGAAATGATTGCTCTTGTTCAAAACCCCACATACCTTAATCTTTAAAATTGGATGAATTTTAGTGCTTGAGAATCTATCCACACTTGTAATAAATGATTCTCAAAGACCACACTATGAGGAACTTGGTTCTTGAAGAAATCTTGAAAATTTATGGATGATTTTTGAAAGATTAATGTTCTTGAATGAAACCCTAGATATATTTTCTTAAGAGAATTGAAAGAGAAAATGTACAAATTAGGGTTTGGATGGAGATTCTCATATATATAGGGGCCTCCAAAAGATGGGAAAAGACCAAAATACCCTTGGAAAAACGTCCTTTAATTGCTGAAAAAAATAGCTGACTACATTTGTGACAAGTCGTCAGACTTGTGACAAGTCATCACGAAATATCGTCACAAAAGGGTGGAATTTATGACTTTCTACTTCAGGTTGACGACATTTTGTGACAAGCCGTCAGACTTGTGACAAGTCGTCACACAGTTTCCAGGCTGACACACTGGATTAAAATAGGCATAACTTTTTGCTCCGATATCGGATTTGTGTAAAATTGGTACCGTTGGAAAGCTAATTCAATTATCTATCTGTTGGTGGGTCATGAGATCAAAATTTCTTAGTGTAACAAGAGATATTCTCATTTGAATTTTAATATGCCAAAATCCTTCTCAAGAATTCATTCGGTAAGGGATATTTTGATTCACCTTATCGCTAAGACATCTTTGTGGCCTTAATACACATCACCCTTGATCAGAAAACAACCAAATCACTATAATTTATTTCTCATGAGCTTGAGTCACGGTGACACTATTGGTTAGAGTTCTCGGGGTATTACAATATCTCCCCCTTGGAAACATTCATCCTCGAATGTTGCCAGATTGGCTAAGAACAAGAAAAAAAATGAGGACGTATAGCTGGAACGACTCACTCAAAGGACTTACTTCACTCTATACCTTTGGATACTATACAAAATACATGAATTCGTGATGGTAGTAGACACACAGTTGAATCTGTAATAAGAAGGGGGTGGAATTAAGAAAGAGTGGTACCTTCTGCTCGCTCCAAACTCACAGAAAAGAGGTGAGGGTACTTGGCTCACATATCAGCTTTGGCTTCCCAAGTAACACCCTCAACAAATTGATTTCACCAAAACACTTTAACCAAAGGAACTTCTTTGTTCCTTAGCCTACGGATCTGAAAATCTAAAATCTCAATTGGAATCTCCTCGAATGAAAGGCTATCCTGAATATCTAACCTTTCGAAAGAATCAACCACGACAGAATCACAAATACACTTCTTAAGCATAGAAACATGGAATACTGGATGAATGCTAGACAACTCCGCATGTAACTCCACTTCATATGCTACTTTCCTAACACGACTCAGAATCCTGTATGGACCAATGTAATGGGGACTAATCTTTCCCTTCTTCCCAAATCTCTTAACCCCTTGCATGGGTGAAACCTTCAAGTACACCAAATCATTAACATTAAACTTAAGATCTTTTCTTCTCACATCCGCATACGACTTCAGACGACTTTGAGCGGTCTTTAATCTTTCTCGAATCAACTTAACTTTTTCTATAGCCTCGAACATAGCATAGGCCCAATCATAGCTGCTTCTCCTACTTCAAACCAACCTATAGGCGATCTACGTCTTCTCCTATACAAAGCTTCGAATGGGGCCATCTGAATACTAGCATGGAAACTATTGTTTTATGCAAATTCGATCAATGGCAAGTGCTCATCCCAACTACATTTGAAATCAAGCGCATATGCCCTAAACATGTCCTCCAAAGTCTGAATAGTCCTCTCATCTTGACCATTAGTCTGCGGATAAAAAGCGAAACTCAAATGAACTTCGGTACCAAGACCCTTCTGAAAAGTTCTTCAAAACTGTGAAGTAAACTGAGTACCCCTATTCGAGATGATAGACAAAGAAACTCCATACAATCTGACTCACTCGTGGATAAACAATCTAGCATAATCCTCAGCTATATAAGACGAATGCACTGGCAAGAAATGAGCTGATTTAGTCAACTAGTCTACAACAACCCAAATAGAATCATCATGACGATGAGAAGGAGGCAAATTAATTACGAAATCCATATTCACTTCTTCCTACTTCCAAGTAGGAATGCTTAACTCTTGCATTACACTACTGGGCATTTGGTGCTTCACCTTAACCTGTTGAAAAGTAGAACACACCCCAAAATTTTCATCCTGAGATGTCACACGATGCTTAAGTCTACACGTAGCCTCAATCTAACCATCAGAGCCAGACACTACCTCAAGGAACTCAATTCAACAATAGTTATGTATAATAAAGAGATATATTACATCAAGTTCAAGAGAGATACTGGAGAATACTAAACTGTACAACCAAAATATATATTAAATGTCTGTGCATACCATCCCTCTAGTCTGACAAAGCCTCTATACATATAAATCAAGGAGCTTTTGGGACAAAACTCCAATTGACTCAACAGTACTGAAAGCCATAACAACAAAATGATATCACAAAAATATAGGCACGGTCCTCGAACCATGAGGACTCACCACTGAGGAAATGTAGTGAGGCACCCGAATATCGCTAATGCGGCTGCGGCTGAGTACCTGAATCTACATTACGAGAAAATGTAGTTCATAGAAAAATATGTGGGTCAGCACTTTGGAATGTACTTAGTATGTGGGGGTGCATGCAACAATGTATATATCATCATCTATTTCGTAAAAATATGCATATGTACAATGATGGCTCACTTGGCTTGAGTTAGATTGAAACATACTTTTTATGACCTCATAGTAAATAAATCATATGATAAAAACCTCATAAATCATCATAAACAACTCAACTTTTCAACTCAAGACTCGGAGTGAATCGGTAATTTAAGAAACTCAATTCTTATGGAGATGGAAGGTTCTTATAACCGACATAAACCATGTGAGCTAAATGGAGTTCAACATTTTGCCCTCCTAAGGAGAGAACCCCACATTGGCGGGAGTGTCGTACTCTTGCAAGAGAGTACAACCTTAATTTAGTGATCATAATCTCATACTCGACCTCTGGCCTACAAATATCAATACCAATCCTACGGTGGCACGTAGTTTTGGGAGAAATACCACATTTATCACTCGGCGCTAAATACTACTCCCAAACACAAGCTCAGAACGCGTTAGGAAATCTACCCCAAACATCACAAGGTTCTATCATGAAGATCAAATCAAATCTCTTTCTCATTTATCAAATCATATTCAATTTGTGGATTCCTAGCTCGACTCAAATCAAATCAATCTTTCTCAATATCAAAATGTATCAATTTATCAAATCATGATAACATCAAAAACTTTGAGGAAATATCAAGAATCATTGTAACAACTCAATCTCATGAATCAATATACTCAATAATCCAATTTGTCATAAGAAAGCTTAAAGCTTGACACATATCTTGAAGGCACTTGAATTATCAACTCATGGTAGAAATATGAAATTCACAATTTTAAATATCAAGTCATAATTTGGGAATAGTAAAATAATCATGTATAACAAAGCTTGAACAATTTACATTCTCATAGTCTCATGATGAAGTAATTTGGGTATAAACCCACTTTGAAAATCATAAAAATCCATAATAGAAATCAAAGCTTTGGGCACAAGAACAAAGGAATTTCTCTTGTTCAAAATCCCACATACCTTAATCTTTGAAATTGGATGAATTCTAGTCCTTGAGACTCTATCCGCACTTGTAATAAATGATTCTCGAAGCCTACACTATAAGGAACTTGGTTCTTGAAGAAATCTTGAAGATTTATGGATGATTTTTGGAAGATTAATATTCTTAAATGAAACCCTAGATATATTTTCTTAAGATAATTGGAAGAGAAAATGAAGAAACTAGGGTTTGGATGGGCATTCTCATATATATAGGGGCATCCAAAAGATGGGAAAAGATGAATACCCTTGCAAAAATGTCCTTTAATTGCTAAAAAAAATAGCTGACGACATTTGTGACAAGTCGTCAGACTTATGACAAGTCATTACGAAATGTCATCACAAAAGGGTGGAATTTATGACTTTCACCTTAAGGTTGACGACATTTTGTGATAAGCCGTCATACATGTGTCAAGCGTCACAAAAGGTCGTCACACAGTTTCCAGGATGACACACTGGAGTAAAATAGTCATAACTTCTTGCTCCGCTACCGGATTTGGATAAAATTGGTACTGTTGGAAAGATAATTAAATTATCTATATGTTGGTGGGTCATGAGCTCAAAATTTCTTAGTGTAACAAAAGTTATACTCATTTAAAGTTGACTGTACGAAAATCCTTCTCAAGAATTCAATTAGCAAGGGATGTTTGTTTCACCTAATCACTAGGACATCTTTGAGGCCTTAATACACATCACCCTTGATCCAAAAACAACCAAAGCACTATAATTTATTTCTCATAAGCTTGAGTCATGGTGGCACTATTGGTTAGAGTTCTCGGGGTATTACACAAATATAAGGGATACTTTTTAATATTTTGTCTAGACCATCTCAAGATACTACAATCAATAAAAATATTATGGAACGACAAGATTATTCAACCTCGTGAAACAAGTTACATCGATGACAAAATGAAATATGCGATTATCAAAAGTAACATAGGTAAGTCTTCCTCTGTGCATCTAAAAATAAAAATATATTCAACGAACATTGGAAATGGGAAAAATTCGGGCTTCACTATTTTTTATTTCAAGCAGTGAAAAATTGAAGTAAAGAACAGTGAAAAATATTTCCATGTAATGTAAATTTTGAGAAATGTGAATTTTTTGAGTCATGTGAATATGAGTGTTGTTGGGGTGGGGAAAAGGGGTGGGGGTGGGGTCATAAGTCATATTTATCATTTTCTAGAAAATAACTTCCCTTGGCCCATGAGGGAAGTTATTTTTCCTCAAATTGAGGAAAATGAGTTGTTGTGGAAAATGTTTTCCAAACATTTTATTGCAACCAAACAAGGGAAAATAGGAAAATATTTTCCAGAAAACATTTTCCATCATACTAAACACACCCTGGGTGTTAAACCTAGATCATGAGTTCATAAAAATTATAACTAAAATTCATATTTTTAAACTAGGCTTTGGGAATAAGGGTGTAAGAAATCCTTTATTTAATATCCACTAGCATCATTATTATAATCACAAAACCTAACTTAGTTCTTTATTCTATCATCTACCCCTTAGATTTAAGCCATCATTCAAAGTCAATGGACCACTTCAATAAACCCTAAATTGATATGTAAAAACTCTACTCTAGTGGTTGTGGTATAAATATACTCATATACACTAAAATCCCCTGGAAAACTATATATGAAAGTGTATAATCTCTTGCCAGTGCTTTTTTTTTTTAGATACAACACATAACTTTATCTAGCCTCAATAGTCTTCATACTATAACTTAAACACTTACTAACGTAGAATGTTCTGGAGTGTCACAATACCCTGGGCACACCTATATTTATTTTTGAATTTAAAACTCTCCTCCCTATTAACTTGATCATCCACAATCCAACCTTAGATTCTAACTCTTAACATAAATATCCCCATAACTTTTCTTGCACTATACAAACTTAACACTATAGGATAAGAATCATAAAGCACTAGTCCACTCTAAATTTGATCAACATACTCAACCTTAACAAGCATTAATATCTTTTTGGCCACCACCTAGGCTCGATTCTTGATAAATCATTGATATACACTAAGTCTCCTTGACCTGGTAAATCTTTCTTAAAATGTTATTATAAAGTCTAGGAACATCCTACTGGCTCAATAAATACATAGCACTATTTACTAAATCAAGATAAACATTATTCCCACTCTACTGCAACTATACATCTACATTTACGATTCTTAATTTGGGTCATCCTACCACAAGATTTTGAGAAGGGATCTAAGACCACATCTAGCTTTTGCTCACTACATGATTTTTATGAACAAGAGTAATCTATTTCAAAATTATGAACTTAAAAGTCATTGATGGTATCCTCTCAATCCCGTGTATGATCTCACAATAACCTATAGGTACTATTTAAGATAACTTTATTGGTAGAAATATGAGCTTGATTGTTTTAGTACCATAAAGATGAGGCATAGTCAACAGGAATGGAGCAATGCCTGTGTAATGACCCTTCAGGTTATTTTCCATATTTTCACTTATTATCGTCGTTAGAGATTTCCTATAGCTGCTCCAAGTTATTTATGACTTGCTCTCCTAGTCATTTATGACTTGCTGGAGTTGACAGTTCGATTATCAGGCAGTTTGTATAGCTTTTAGGGATAATTCTCTATTTTGAAGTCTTCGCTGGTTCAAATTAACTATCGGACAAAAACTTCCATCAAATGACCTCATATGCCATATATGACTACTCCAACAGATTCAGAATATCTACTTTAGGCTAGGTAGACTACTAGTTCGGGTTTCGAGACACCAAGGCTTATTTTGAGCCATTCGTCGGAAGTTAGAAAAATGGTAAGTTGGGTGTTGGACCCATTTTTCAGTGAAATGACCTTGGATGAAAAATTCAACTGTGCATTTTGAAATTTTAAATTTGATAGGGTATCATAGTTGGTTTTTTGGTATGGGGTTCCAAATGAATCTTGAGGGTTTGGTAAGATTTTAAAATTTCCAAGTCATAGCTAGTGTTGGTACACTCGCTTCCGTGAGTCTGCGATCGCTTAAGTGATATCCCCACCAACAACAAGTATCATGAATTAAACACTCATGTCGTAAAAGTGACTCTCTCTATCATTGGACAAGTATTGCATAAGCGATGTCCTTTGTTGCAAATGCAACCTGTGCCTCTTTAACCAGGTATCGCATATGCTAGCAGGTTGCAAATGCAATACCCGTGTACTTGGGAAGGGTATAAATACCTCATTCAGCCCACTTTTGCCCATTTTCATCCATTCTTAAGAGTCTTAAACCCTAAAGGGTGGGATAGCTTGGGAATAACAATTGTGGGAGATTTTTTTAGCTTGGATAAACATTAATTATGCGATTTTCCTTCAATTTGTGGTAAATTCCTTCATTTTCATGGTTGATTTCCCTTTTTCTCTATTTAAAATCCCAAAATCTTGGTGACTTGATTTTATCACCAATACCGCTCAAAATTCACGTATTTTTAGGGTAAATATTCCTTGAGCATATGGGTATGTTGAGTTGGTTTTGAAAATACCATTTCTTTAAATGGGCCCCACATGGAATTTTTGCATAATTTTGGATCTAAAGCACAATAGTGCATTATGGGTATCGTTGTTCTCATTTTGACAAGTGGATTGTGATTTTGATAGAGTGGCACCTTGCGAAAGCTTCTCAAAAGGAAATATTGGTAATATAGTAGATTTTTTGAGCTTTTTTTTACATCCAAGTATGCTAGGTTTTCCTAACTTATACATTGATCCATTTCATAGTATGCTTATGATATTATGTTATATTTAGGGTGGATTTTAGGAAGTGGTGATAGGAATGACATTACTCGGGTTAGTTTGACCATTTAGGCTATCCAAAAACCATAATTAGTTGACTTAGTTTCTTAGTTACTTCGTAGAATTTCTATCTTAGGGAAAATTAAGACTTTCTTAACATCTAAAAGGGGATCTAGATACATTAGCCTAGTTGGGGTAGCATTTACCTTATAATAGATTTTGGGGATGAAAGTGGGTCCTTCTACCCGCCTTAGGCCAAGACCTGAACTAGTTTTGGTAGACCCTTATACGCTAGTTATACATTTTGAAATACTTTTTATAAGGATTGATGAAAATAGATACTTAATAATCATGATGGTTTGATATTGGGAGTTGATGCTAATTATGGTAAAACCCTATAGTTATGATATTGATGATATGAATACCAGTTTGAGTTTGGTAACTGATTTTAATATTGATGATATATGTACCAATTTGAGTTCAATAATTGATTATAATATCGATGATATATATATATATGTATATCAATTTAAGTCTGGCTATTGATTATGATATCGATAATAGATGTATCAATTTGAGTTCAGTTATTGGTTATGATATTGGTGATATACACCTGTTTGAGTCTTGCTATTAATTATAATATTGGTGAAATAAACACCGATTCAAGTTTGGTAAGGAAAGGTGTATATCGTGTGTCATGGTGCGGATGGGTTTATGTTCTATGGATTCTTAACACTTTCAACTTAAACTAATGAAAATATACAAGCTACTTAGGTTGTTTTGTTAGATATGATGTGTTTTTATTTTGTTTTTGTAGGAAACCAGGTTTTGGATGCAAAACAGAAGAACATGATGAAAATTAAAGTTATGAGCTACTTACCTGGTACCTACATCCCGTAGGTACTACCTACTGTACATAGGTGCCAATGTAGGAGTCAGAAACTTGAAATCTAGAGGCTCAAAAGTGTTGGAAAAAGACTCTGTTACATACAGAGAAGCACCTATGGTCCGTAGGTGCCACCAAAGTCTGTAGGTGGCAGAGTAGGTTGTAGAGAAACAAATTTAGAGTGTTCAGAAGCTACTGGAGGAGATCGGGTCACCTACGGTCCGTAGGTGCCACTTACAGTCTATAGGTGGCTTAGTAGGAAGCCACCAACTATAGTTTTCCCTTCTTATACATTATTTGATATTTAGGGTTTTCCTTGTAACATAGATATACTATTTTTATGTGTTTTGTTAGTTTACGCACTCTATACACTTCAAAACACATATTAAATTCCAGTATTCTAATTTGATCTTGAGATTGCTTAGTACTGATTTTGGTTGTTTATTTAGTTAAGGACTTATGGATTTTATCATTTATTATTGTGATATTTCTTGAATCTCTTCAATTATGAATTCCTTTGACCGTATTACAAACATGAGTGATTAATTCCCTTAGTTAGGTTTTTGGGAACCTTGGCTAAATAACAAAGTAGAGGAAGTGTTCAATCTTTTTAGATAGTTATTGATGTATGTATCTTGGTTTAATTTATACTTATTGCTTTCTTAATGGTTGCAAACCTTTGCAACCAGCATGTGTTCACTATAAACTTGAGTGGGAGGTAGAGATTGGTAAAAGGATATCACAGCATTGATTTGGGGTTAACTGTCGAAATAAACTTACCTATTTATCCACTTAAGATGGTTAACTTACATCCAATCAACTTGATATTGAGCGAATATAGTTGAAACTGGAGTCCAAGGTAAGGATTAGTAACGCGATACTCTGGGAATAAGAGGAGATGAGTGAAATTCACCAAAGTACGCTGAGAGACATTTGGTGATACCTAACTTACTAGATTCTTCATGCGCAACAATTTGATAGTGGGATTAAGCACAAGAATCCTACTGAGTCAGAAGCCAAGGGTAACTCAAGCATAGTATTTGTTTCTAACTGTTTACAACCAAAGCTTTTGAGTTCAATTACTTGTTCGAGATTACTACTACAACCCCCCTCCTTTCATTTACTTTTCATTCTACCCATTTAGTTCAGCAAGCTACAGAGACAAGTCTACATATTCCCTGTGGGTTTGACCCCATCCTAAGTTGGGTTACTTTACTTGACAGCGACCTTATTATCTTTAATTGGAGGTCTAGTTAGGGTGTTGATCAAAATTTTGGCATCGTTACCGAGGAGTCTGTGTGGAGTTATTGATTGAAGTGGCTGAAGTTTTTAGGTTTCTATTTTTTGTGTTAGTTGGGTATACACCAGAGTATGCCTAACACCAAGAGTCAAGGAAATCCCATACTTCTACTGAATCCTACCCTTGAGAGAATCTTACAGCCTAATCATACAATAATGGAACCTATATGTGCAGGACATCTTGATAGGGTTTGGAATTATCCTAATGTGGTACCTGTACCTGCTCCAAGTGATCTATATAACATTAGTGATCAACAAATAGAGAAGTTGTTGGCAAATATAGCTGTTGACCAAAGAAGGGATAAGGAGGCCCAGTTAGCTCGGCAAGCAGAGCTATCTAGGCTAAGACCGTTAGTTGATCGTCAAGTAGCACTTGATGATAATCGAGATAGATTTTGAAGTGGTCAAGCTTAAGTGATCCCAACATACTAGTACTTTTAGCCATATAATTATGAAGAGGACATGGGATGCATTGAGTCATCAGAAATAGGAGCTATCATTCCTCCTACACTGCCCCCTAATGTGAAATTTGACATTACTAGTGCCATGATCCAGCTTTTGAACTTAAAAGGTGTATTTTTAGGCTCGACTATATACAACACAAATATGCATCTTGATAATTCTTTTGAGATTTTCACTTCTTATACTATTTGGGGGGTAGACCAAGAGGAACTCAGATTGAAGTTGTTCCCCTTTTCGTTGATTGGAGAAGCTTCTTTATGGTTGGGGGAACTTCCTAGAGGATCGATTACCAATTGGAATGAGTTGCACAGGAAATTCATAAATTATTTCTTTCCTCCATCTAGAATGTTGCAATTAAAAGATGAGATATACAACTTTATGCAACTATATTTTAAGTCGATGTACGAGGCATGGTTCCAATTTAAGAAGAAGTCTAGCATGGTATCCAATCATTGTATTTCAAGGATGAGCTTACAGGAGATATTTTATAGAGCCCTGAGCATCAATTCTCAAGCTATGGAAGACATAATTACTAGAGGGCATTCATAAGATTATGCCGGAAAGCATCATATGAGGTTCTATACAAGATCTCTCTCACTAACCATGGGTGACATACTCGGGAGGCTGAGTTAGGTGTTGGCTTTTATGCCATTGGGGATTCCAGCGACCATAGAGTGGTTGATGATTCTGTGGCATAAGAGATTGCTTAGCTAAGGACTAATATTGGGTTACTTGCTAAACAATTTGCAATAGTGAATTATGAGATGGTAAATACAGTAGGTGCACAGGGTTCAGCCTCTAGAGCATATGAGTCTAACTTGGAAGAGGAGGATAAGTATCTTGATCATGAATTGGTGGGTTTTCGAGCAAAAGGGCAAGGAAAACAAGGTTGGAACTATTACAGAGATAGATACAGAGACCAGATTAGGGAGTGTGATGGTGACTAGATACCAAAAGATGACTTCAGGGAAAAGAGAGATAAGTATGTTCTGCCAAGAAGCTGTGATATTAAATCAAGAATTGAGGCATTATTGTCCAAACTGGTAAAGGGTTAAGAAAAATAGAAAATAGGCCCTAAGGATATTAAGGCTGATATCTCAGGTCTAACACAAAAGGTTGAGTTTTATGCGACTATAATCAAGAAGTTAGAGATGCATTTTTGTAATACCCCAAACATTTCTAGCTCAATCCAACCCTTAGTACGTACTTGTAACCCTTAGAAGCTGGAAAATATCTTATCTCGTGTAAATTTAGGGATTTTTGAGTGAGGATTGGATCACATTCAAATTGGCATAATAGTAGCTCACTACAATTAGGCCTCATCGTGGTGGGTATCACAATAAGCATGCCATCGCATCACAATGAAGGCTATTTCAGCATTTGTCAATTTCTAGAGGGTCACCGCAATTGCAGTACATTATGGTGGATCCTAAAACATCAATTGTCACAATCTAGAAAGTCACCGTGATTCCACCGCATCGTGCTGGGTATCGTGATAACCCACCCACTGCATCACAATGAGGCCTTAATCAGCGTTGTAGTTGCGGGATTTTAAATCCAAAGGGCAATCTTTTCTTTCATCAAGCCCCAAATTGTGTAAACAGAAGATTAATCTTGAAATTAAGCAGAATACGCTCATTGTTCATCAAATTTCTCTCTATCAAAACCCTAGCTCTCAAATACAAGATTCAAATCCCAAGAAACTCGCCATCAATTCTCCCAAATTCATTAACCTAGGTATGTTAAATGTTCATCCATGGGTTCCTTTCACCCATGGAGTCCAAGTACCCAGTTTAACTACAAAATTTATCATCTTTTTAAGATTTATGATATTGAATTGTGATTTTAAACCATGAGTTTTCATAAAACTTCTATGAATATTGATTTTATACCACGCATCAATGAAATTATGGTTATGGTCAACTTCCCCATGTTTTATTATTATTATTTATCGAATTAAATCAGGAGTAGGTGTCTTGATCTAGAAGTCATGCCATTATTTCAAGTTCAATACTATTCCTATGATTTGCTTAAGTCATGAATACCAAGTGTTTGATAAAATGTCTATAAGAATGTTTGATAAAGTCTTCATGTTATGTCCTCTAAGCTTAAGTATCTTGTTACTATTAGTGTTTTAAGTCTTGGAGGTATTGAATACCTGAAAACCATAGTTGTTTACTTAGTATCATCACAGTATATTTAGGATAACTTTAGAATATATTATGAGCATTGCTAGATCATTCAGTTAAACTCAGAATAGTTTAGTATCCAGTGTCATTCAGTTCGATGTAAGATTTAGCACCGAGCGAGTACAGGGATGACAGATTCCCCATCAGATAGGTAGAGTCATTAGTAGCAATCCTTGTACTTCAAAACTATGTAGCCATTATAGGATATGAGAAGTCACCCGTCAGTTTAGGCTTTACTATCTCATAGAGGTCACCCGTCAGATTAAGCTTAACACCCTTAGTTCTTTGGGATGATTCAGTAAACCACTTTAGTGGATCAACATAACCAACGTTAGTACCCATGGAATGGTAATAATACCCTTCCAACTGGGGTTACAGGTTGGAATCCGATTAGCTCAGATTGGGGCATGTTGGTTAGAGATACCTCCCACAGTCTTAGTTATAATTTTATTCCAGAAAATTAGTTCTGTCACTCAGGATTAGTGTTGTTTGACCAAAGCATATAGATATCAGTTATCTCAGTATTTCAGTACTTCAATTTACAGATTCTATTCTGTTTAGGTTATATGCTTGGTTATTCATCCCCGGTATTTATAGATTTTATGTATTTTCACCATTTGCAGATTTCATGCACACTATTCAGTACCTCACGTTATACATTTATATTCAGATGATTATATATTTATGTTCATGAACCATACATATTAGCCTACCTCATTTAGTACACCAGTACATTCAAAGTAATGATTACATACCCATTTCTTGTGCAATGATGTATTATATCATAGGTTCTGACTTTCAGATCTTAAACCGTGCTTAAAATTCTCAGTCTCAGTAGTAGCAGTGGTGAGTCCTCATATTTTGAGGAAAGATTATTTTACTTTAATTTTTAGATCAGTAGTTAGTGGAGTTAGTTGGGGCCTGTCCCATCAACTCACAATCATACAGTTTAAAGGCTTTCAGACTTTACAGTCAAATATTCAGTATTAAGACTTCAGTTGACATGCTGTAGGGTGGGAAGAGTTTGCCACAACTTTCTTAGATAGGTTCTTTCCATTGGAGTTGAGAGAGGCCAAGGTGTTAGAATTTATTAACTTGAGGCAGGGCAGCATGGGAGTGAAGGATTATTCCTTTAAGTTCACTCAGTTAGCTAGGTATGCTCCTCATGTAGTAGCTGATAACAGATCTAAGAGAAATAAGTTAGTGTCTGATGTATCTGATAGTGTGGCCAGGGAGTGTAGGACCATAATTCTAATTAGGGAGATGGACTTGACTAGGATGATGGTCCATGCTCAACAAATAAAGAAGCAAAAGACTAAGGAGAAAGAGAAGAAGAACAAGAGGGCTAGAATAGGTAGTTTTAATTTCAATCAGCCAAGGTCAGAAGGTGATAATCATCCCCAGTTCATCAGAGATCTTCAGCCCCAGCACCATTTTCAACCAGTGCCCCCATACCCAAATTCAAAAGTGATCCTCCAGATAGGGAAACAGGCTCTAAGTCCCAGAGAAGTATTAACAGTGCCCGTACAAATCTTCTATGTTAGAATTATGGCAGACTCTACCAGGGTGAGTGAAGAGCTGGTAGTGATGTGTGCTTTCAGTACAGAAATCCAAGCCATCTGATTTGGGAGTGTTAAGTAGTTTCACAGAAATGTAGGGAGTTGCACCAGCAGGGCCAGTCCTATAAGTTATCCGTTCTAGCTGGTCGCCTAACTCAGCAGAGCACTGCTTTCAGTGCAACCAGTGGTCAGTTTCCGAACATATTATATGCTCTTCAGTCCCACCAAGATCAGGAAAATTCTCCTAACGTAGTTACTGGTACATTGTAGGTTTTTTATTTATGTGTTTATGCTTTACTAGACCCTGGAGTTTCTCTTTCTTTTATAACTCTATATATAGCTATCAACTTGGGAGTCAGTCCCAGAACTATAGAAGAGCCCTTTTCAGTGTCTAACCTAGCAGGTGTTTCCATTATAGCTAGGCAGGTATACAGGAACTATCCGATCATAATATCTCAGAAAGTTACCTTAGTTGATCTCGTGTAGTTAGAGATGACAAATTTTGATGTCATTCTCGGTATGGATTGTCTCCACTCATGCTATGCCTCAGTTTATTATGGAAATAGAATAGTTTATTTTTAGTTCCTAAATAAACTAGCCCTGGAATGGAGGGGTAGTACTATAGCTCTTAGGGGTTAATTTTTTTTATACCTTAGAGTGAGGAAAATGATATCCAAGGGGTGTGTCTACCATCTCATGTGAGTCAAGGACTCTAGTTTGGAAACTCAACTCTTGACTCAGTTTTACTAGTCAGGGAATTCCCAGATGTGTTCCCTGAAGATCTTCCCGGAGTTCCTCCTGAAAGAAAAATCAACTTCAGAATAGACCTTCTCCCAGACACTCAGGCTATCTCCATTCCACCATACTGAATAGCTCTAACTGAACTCAAAGAGTTAAAAGAACAATTAAATGATCTCCTAGACAAGGAATTCATCAAACCCAGCATCTTTCTATGGGGCGCACTGGTCTTATTCGTGCGTAAGAAAGACGGTTCTCTGAGAATATGTATAGACTATCATCAGTTAAACAAAGTCACAGTCAAGAATAAATATCCACTCCCTATAATCGATGACTTGTTTGACCAACTTAAGGGTACCATCTGCTTTTCAAAGATAGACCTCAAATCAAGCTATCATCAACTCAGAGTCAGAGAATGTGACATTCTAAAAATAGATTTTTGAACCCGGTAAGGTCACTTCAAATTTTTAGTCATGTCCTTTGGTTTTACGAATCCCCCAGCAATTTTCATGAACTTAATGAATCGCGTGTTCAAGCAGTACTTGGACATGTTCGTCATAGTCTTCATCGATGATATTCTTATTTACTTCTGTAGAGAAAATGATCATGCAGACCATCTCAAAATAGTGTTGTAGACTCTTAGGGCTCATTAGTTGTTAGCTAAATTCAGTAAGTGTAAATTCTGGCTAAGATCGATGGCTTTCCTTGGCCATATTATTTTCGGTGATGGCATTAGAGTTGATCCTCAAAAGACTGAAGTGATGAGAAACTGGCCCAGACCCATCTCTCCTTCAGATATCAGGAGTTTCTTGGGTTTGGCTGGCTATTACCATCAATTTATTGAAGGTTTTTCATCTATTGCATCCCCCATGTCCATATTAACTCAGAAGAAGGTTAAATTTTAGTGGTTAAATTTCTGCGAGAAGAGTTTCAAGAGTTGAAGACTTGACTCATCTCATCCCCAGTTCTTACTTTGCCAGATAGTTCAGATGGGTTTGTTTTGTACTGTGATACATCCAAAGTAGGTTTGGGTTGTGTTCTCATGTAGAAAGGTAAGGTCATAGCCAATGCTTCTTGACAACTTAAGCCCCATGAGAATAATTACCCTACCCATGATCTTGAGCTAGTTTATGTATATTTTCCTTACAAATTTGGAGGCATTACTTGTATGGGGTACATGTTGACATGTTCACAGATCACAAAAGCTTACAGTATATATTCTCTCAAAAAGATTTGAATTTGCGTCAGAGAAGGTGGTTAGAGTTATTAAAAGATTATGACATGAGTGTTTTATATCATCCACGCAAGGCTAATATGGTGGCTGATGCTCTCAGTAGGCTGTCTATGGGTTGTGTTGCTCATGTGAAGGATAGTAAGAAGAAGTTAGCTCAGGAAGTTTATCAGCTTGCCCGACTAGGTGTCCGCTTAGTTGACTCAGCAGAAGGTAGTGTATGGGTTCAGAGTAGTTCAAAATCATACCTAGTTTTTGAAGTAAAGGAAAAGAAGGATAAAGATCGTAGTCTAGCTAAGTTTAAAGAATCAGTCAGAGATCAGAAAGTGGAGGTTTTCCCCCAAGAGAGAGATAGTGTGCTTCATTGTCAGGGTTGACTATGTGTTCCTGGTGTAGACAATTTGAGGCAATAAATTCTTCCAGAAGCGCATGGTGCGCGTTACTTGATTCATCCAGGGGCCACTAAGATGTATCATGATTTGAGGGAGATCTATTAGTGGAGTGGGATAAAGAGGGACATTGCAGAGTTTGTAGATAAGTGCTCTACATGCCAACGGGTTAAGATTGAGCACCAAAAATCTAGTAGGTCTATACAGGAGTTCAGTATTCCCACTTTGAAGTGGGAGGAAGTGAACATAGACTTTTTGACAGGTTTTCCTCATACCCATTATCAGCATGATTCTATTTGGGTTATCGTAGATAGGATGACCAAATCATCTCATTTCTTGCAAGTCCATACGTCTTATTCAGTCGAGGACTATGCCAAACTCTATCTCAGAGAGTTAGTTAGGTTGCAAGGTGTTCCCTTATCTATCATCTCAAATAGAGGTACCTAGTTTACCTCTTACCTCTGGAAGGCATTCTAAAAGGGTCTTGGTACCCAAGTCAACCTCAGTACAGCCTTTCACCTTTAGACAGATGATCAAGCATAAAGGACCATTCAGACTCTTGAGGATATGCTGAGAGCATGTGTAGTTTATTTTAAAGGTAGTTGGGATGACCACTTGCCTTTAATTAAGTTCGCATATAATAAATACTATCATTCTAGTATCCAGATGGCTCCATTTGAGGCTCTCTATGGGATGATATGTGGATCTTTGATTAGTTGGTTTGAAGTGGGTGAGACTACAGTAGTAGGACCTGACTTGGGGTTTAATACATTAGAGAAGTTTTGGTTGATCAGAGAAAGGCTTAGGTCATCCCAGAGCCGACATAAATCATATGCAGATGTGAGGAGAAAGGATATCGAGTTTAAGGTTGATGATTTTGTGTACTTGAAAATCTCTCCCATGAAGGGAGTAAAGAGGTTCGACCAGAAAGAAAAACTTAGCCCCCGATATGTTGTCCTGATAGAATTCTTAGAAGTTTTGAAAAGGTAGCTTACGAGATTGAGTTGCCTTTAGATCTAGATTTAGTGCACCCAATGTTCCATGTTTCATTATTGAAGAAGTGTATTGGTGATCCAGTGGTAGTTGTCCTCTTAAAAAGTGTGGATTTCCAGGACAGCCTTTCCTATGAGGAAGTTCCAATCGAAATCCTTGATCGTCAAGTTAGTAGACTAAGAAACAAAGAAGTTCCCTTAGTCAAAGTTCTTTGGTGAAATCAATCCATTGAGGGAGCCATTAGGGAAGCAGAAGCAGATATCCGAACCAAGTACCCTCATCTTTTCACTGTAGATTCAGTTCAAGGTAACTAGTTTCCTCAAATCATCTCTTTTAACTCCAAGTTTAAGCTTTATTTATCCATTTATTCGATAGCTCTTGCATTTATATATCAGTATAGTCATGCTTTTAGTTGTGCATGCTAGATATAGCCTCAGTTTTCAGCATATCGGCTTTATTAGTCTCATTCAAGGAAGAATGTTCCCAAGGATGAGATATTGTAATACCCTACACATTTCTAGATCAGTACAATCCTTAGTACGTACTTGTAACTCTTAAAAGCTGTAAAATAGCTTGTCTCGGGTAAGTTTTAGGATTTTCGAGCGAGGATTAGATCGTATTCGCATTGGCAAAATATTAGCTCACCGCGAGTATGCCGCATCATGGTGGGTATCATGATGAGCATGCCATCACATCACGATGAAGGCCATTTTGGCATTTGTCAATTTACAGAGGGTTACCGTAATTGCACCACATCACGGTGAACCACAAAAAAACAATTGTCACGATCCAAAGAGTCACCGTGATTCTATTACGTTGCAGTGGGTTCGCGATAACCCATCCACTGTATCATAGTGAGGCCTTAATTGGCATTCCAATTGCGAGATTTTAAATCCCAAGGGCAATCTTGTCTTTCATCAAGCCCCAAATCATGTTAACAAAAGATTAATCTTAAAATTGAGAAGAATACACTCATTGTTCATCAAATTTCTCTCCATCAAAACCCTAGCTCTAAAATACAAGATTCAAATCCCAAGAAACTCGCCATCCATCCTTTAAAATTCATTAACCCAGGTATGTTAAATGTTCATTCATGGGTTCCTTTCACCCATGGATTCCAAGTACCCACTTTAACTATAAAACTTATTATCTTTTCAAGATTTATGATATTGAATTATGATTTTAAACCATGAGTTTTCATGAAACTTCCATGAATATTGATTTTAAACCATGTATCAATGAAATTATGGTTATGGTCAACTTCCCCATGTTTTATTATTATTATTCATTGAATTAAATCAGGAGTAGGTGTCCTGATCTAGAAGTCATGCTATTATTTCAAGTTTAATGCTATTCCCATGATTTTCTTATTTCATGAATACCAAATGTTTGATAAAATGTCTATAAGAATGACTATTTGATAAAGGCTTGCATGTTATGTCCTCTAAGCTTAAGTATCATGTTACTATTATTGTTTTGAATCCTGGGGGTATTGAATACCTGAAAACCATAGCTTTTTACTTAGTCTCATCTCAGTGTCTTCAGGATAACTTCAGAATATATTATGAGCATTGCTAGATCATTCAGTTAAACTTAGAAAAGTTTAGTATCTAGTGCCATTCAATTGAGAGTAAGATTTAGTACTGAGAATGTGCAGGGATGATGGCTTCCCTACAAGATAGGTAGAGTTATTAATATCAATTCCTATAATCTAGAATTATATATCCAGTATAGGATATAAGAAGTCACCTGTCAGTTTAGGTTTGACTATCTCGCAGGGGTCACCCGTTAGATTAGGCTTGACACCCTTAGTCCTTCGGGATTATACAGTACACCAGTTTATTAAATCCTTATAGCCAATGTTAGAAACCATGGAATGGTACTAACACCCTTCCAACTAGGGTTACAGGTTGGACTCGGATTAGCTCAGATTGGGGCATGTCGGTTAGATGATACCTCCCACAGTCTTAGTTACAGTTTCAGTCCAAAAAATCTATTCAGTCACTCAGTCTTAGTGTTGTTTGACCAAAGTATATAGATATCAGTTATCTCAATACTTCAGTTTACAGATTTTATTCAGTTCTGGTTATATACTTGGTCATGCATCCCCGGTATTTATAGATTTCATATATTTTCATCATTCGCAGATTTCATGCATACTATTCAGTACCTCACGTTAGACATTCATATTTATATTATTATCTATTCATGTTCATGAAATCATGCATATTAGCCTACCTCATTTATTATACTAGTAACTTTAAATTACTTATCATATACCCATTTCTTGTGCTATGATATATTATATCATAGGTTCCGATGCCCAGATACCGGACCACACTTAAACTTCTCGGACTCTCTGCAGTAGTAGTAGTTAGTCCTTATATTTCGAGAACTGATTATTTTACTCTAAGTTTCTAGTTCGGTTGTTAGTGGAGTTAGTTTGGTCCTGTCCTATCAACTCATAGTCATACAGTTTAAAGGATTTTAGACATTACAGGTAGATATTCAATATTCAAACTTCAGTTGACATGTCAGTTAGTTATTCAATTTATCTCTATCTTTATTTTTATCAGATTCAGACAGTTATTTCTTCAAATTCATAATTTAGTATTTGTTTCAAATATTAAAAACTTATGGCATATCAGTTATTCTTCCCATTTATGATTATGTTATTTAGTGCTCGTAGCAGGTACCAACTCATGGGTTAGCTTGTGGTCCCTCAGGTTTGTAAGAACCGTGTGACGCCCAGGGTGTACTCTTAGGGTGTTATAAGTTTACGTAGATATCTTCTACTTTTAATCAGAAGCGGTCGGGTATTCTTTCGAACAACACAGTTTAGAATCCAAAGAATATTTGTCATTGTTTCACTATTACCACTTGAAATAGTATGTCTATTATTGATCCCCCATTGCCTACTATGGATGTGTCAAAGAATGATAGTACTGTGGTTGATAAGACACCTGTCGTAGAGTCAGACAAGGCGACAGATGTTGATGTCAGTGTTGGTAATAATAAAGGTAAGGGCACGATCGATGAGCTCATAGTGAAGCAAATTCCATGACAACCCCCATCTTTTCCTCTAAGACTGAAATAGATAATGAAAAAGGGAAGTTCAAGAGATTCATTAAGATATTGAAAGATCTGAGTTTGAAAACCCCTTTTCTTGAGTCTTTGTCCCAGATTCCTGGGTTTTTTTAGGTTTATGAAAGAATTTGTGACAACGAGCAAGAAGCTATATTTAAGGACATTAGTGGATTGCACCATTACAGTACAGTCACTTCTATCTCTAGCCTAGAAAAGTAGTGATCCCGATGTGTACACGATCCCATATACTGTAGGGATATCTATATTTTCCAAAGTGTTATCTGACGTAGAATCCAGTATTAATTTGATGCCGCTGGCTATATTTAAGTAATTGGGCTTGAGCCCTCTAGAGCTGACTACTATAGGGTTACTGATGGCAGACCGCAGAGTAAAGAAACTTCTAGGAATATTGTTCAATGTATTAGTTAAAGTTCATAACTTTATTTTTCTAGCTGATTTTGTCATTTTGTATTGTTAGGTTGACTCTGATTTGCCCATCATATTGGGAAGACCATTCATGGCCACCGGTAGAGCAACGGTTGATATGGAAAAGAGGGAGCTGAAGTTCAAAATCAATAATAAAGAAGTCACTTTCAATATTCAAAGAACTATGAAGCAGCCAATGGACATAAGAGTAGTGTCATTTATCCATTGTATTAATGATCTTGGAGGTTATTCTTTCGGATGCCTAGATGAATTCTAAGTAATCAAGGTATCTTTATCATTCTGCAATGTTAAATCAAGAGTTGCATGGGAGGCAACCCATGGTATTATTGGTGAAGTCTGAGTAACCAGCTTAGCCATGCCGTGCCGCGACATTAAATCAAGTGTCGGTGGGATGCAACACACTATTTTAGTGCTCACAATTATTTTTCTTTTTTATAGGTGCATTATCACGAGAAATAGCATGGAATATGGTAATACAGTGTCTTATTTAAATATTCTAGGTAAGGGGACATTGTGACCAACTCACGAAGGTCATAAGTCCCATGTGGGCCAGGTAAGTTGTGCATTAAATGTAAATATGGAATTTTGAGGATTTTTGCAGAATTTTCTAGACTTGAACTTGTGAACATACTTATAAGGTAGTAAATACCATTTATGACTTCATAAGTAGTGCAGTAAGTGTCAGCATGCAAAGTCCAGAGTGTAGGGAACAAGGCCAAAAATTTGGTCTCACCTACGGCCCGTAGGTGGCTGCCGTAAGTGGCCAAGTTTGGGCCCATTTATTGTTTAAAATTTTGGGCCTATCTTAACCTAATTTAACCCTAAATCGACCCCACAAGGTTATTTAAGTATCCTAACTCACTTCTAAACATATAAATCCTCAAAATTCCTTTTTCCCTCCACTTTCCTACACTTGAGAAAAGGCTAAAGCAAGACTTGTTCTCGGTATCAAATTTTCGAAAAGAACAAAGTACGCATTCAAGAATGGGTTTTACTTTATTTTTTCATATTTCACTTTTGGTTCTTCAAAGAAAAGATAACATTCTTGGCTCCTATTAGTAGTATCTTGTGCTAAACTTGAAATAAGTAAGGTGGTATATTTATTTTCATGAAAAATATGTATAAATCAACAAACTTGTATATATTAGCCTCGACTTAGCCTAAATATCCTAATATGGGGCATTGTTCTTGAATTAAACCCTAAGATCATGCCCTTAATGGAAGTTGAAAATCTAAAAGGTAGAGGAATCCCAAAGCTTTGCATGCTAGTTTGCATTGAAAAATTAATTCTAGTTGTATGTGTGCATATTGGAATTGCTGGAACTGAGTATAAGCTATCGGGATGTAAATAGTGAAGAAAAATTCAAAAAAATAGTGAAGAAAAATTCAAAGTTTTTGAATTTTGAATTTTTCTTCAAGTTTTCTAGTTCCTCATTATCTTTTCGAAACTGGAGCTTGGTTTTTTAGGTACACATGGTACCTAAGGCTTCAAATAAGAAGGATGCACCTTTGTGGTAATGGGATGACTCTTTTGAGAGCAGTAGCTTAGAGGAGGAGTACTTGCTTGCCCAAACCAAAGCAACCTCAACCAGAGTGACTCAGCCAGTCACAGGGGCCAGAAGAATACTATAGTAGATACTATCATCAGAGCTACCTTGGTCGTATTACTTACAGGCCGTTCATAATAGTGCAGATGACCTACTTTTACTTATCTTGGAATTCAGCCATGTCCCCATAGCCTAGTAGCCAGGTTGAGGATGAAGAATGCTAGAATTTCACTGCCATATTCTTCCAAGTCTGGGAAGGGATATGATGTAGATGATGAGAAGAAGGTGAAGCCTCAGTCACATCCAGTGGTAGTTATATAGAACCCCCTATCTGAGGAGGGGTCATAGGATGAGGATGGGTCTAAAATCACAGTACAAGAGTAGACATCAGCAGTACTCTAATCTGAGGAGGGTATACACCAGACATCACATCAAGTGCCACCACCAGGTATAAGCCGCCATCTTAGGTAGATCAGGACTCCAACTATACGCACATCTCAATTGAGCGTATTGCTAAGGTAAACCCAAGATGGTCTGTAGAGGGGCTTCAGTTGATTTTTGAGAAAGACAATTTTATAATTGAAATAGGTAGACTAAAGAGGCTATTTATGAGGAGAGACGAAGATACTTATTTAGTTAGATGGACCACAATTTTTATTGGCTGTATTTGACATATATCAATTTGGGTGGATGACTATAGCCCTAGGTTTATACAGCTAAGCATTGGTGCAGGATTTCTATGCCTCCTACCATGCCATTATATATTTGACTACGCCTAAAGGTGGTAGACATGCAGAGCAACCCTAGTTGAAATAGGTGCTTATGAGAGGGGTTAGGGTTGATGTTTCAGCGTCGACCATCTGCCAAGTTCTTTTTAGACCAAATTATATAGCTCTTATATCTATATCTGAGTATGATTATCAACTGAGATTGGCGTGTGACAGATACATCATGAGAAAGACTAAGCACAGAAGTGAGAGGGTAGCTTTGGCGAGATGGATTATGAATTATATTTTACCTCTTGGTGTGGATTCCCCTTGGGTTGAGGGGATAGCTGTGATTAAAAAGGCAGCATTGAAATTTACCATAAATTTCTTGTAATACCCCATATTAGTCTTATCTCAGTTTAACTTCTAGTTTCACGCATAAGGGGCTTATGGCCTAAAATTTTTACTAAGTATTGGGGACTCAGTCATTTTTAAGGTTCTAAACTTGGAGGATTTTTCACTTGGTCTTCCCAACCCCAAGATGTTGTTTTTGAGTCAATTCATGTTTAGGGGTGTAAGGAGCATGTCTCGGAGTAGTTTTAGATTTTTTGAATGGGGTTTGGGTCGTTTTTGGATAACAGAATGAAAGGGTCACCACGATAAGGCCGTGGGACGACAATAGTACCAAAATCATGTTCACCATGTCGTTATAAGGGAATTCAACAACCGCGATTACACCGCATTGTAGTGACATTGTTATGCCCAATTTTTTATTTAAATGGTTGAGGGGAAATTAACTGGGTCATTTTCCCTCAACCAAAATCATCCATAACATAAATTAGGACATCAATTAGGGTATTATTTGCCCTTATTATCTAAATCCCTCTCAAGAAAATCCTCCCCATTTTCCCAAGAAGACAAATTCAATTCCTTTCTCCCAAGAAATCAAGATTCCAAGTTCCCCAAGTTCAAGAACCTTCAAGAAACCAACAAGATTGGTGTTTTGTTTTCAACTTAAAGGTTTAAGGTATTTATGATGTTCATCTATGGTCTCCTTTCACCCATGGAGTCTAAGAACCCATTTTGGTTTTTAAATTATGAGTTTTACTTGTTTAAGTTGAACTATCTTCGTGGATCTTTTGTTAATTCAATTACAAGCTATGTTTATGAGTGTTTTCAAGTGGAATGAGACATTACATCTTTTGAATGTTTAAATCTTCATGTTAAACCCCTAATTTATGATTTTTATTTTGTGATCATGTTATTCTCGCATGCTTTATCTATCCCCATGCTTAAGTTCAAGACTCTCATATGTTTGATGAATTGCCTAAGATTTAGGTTTTGAATAATGATCTCCTATTATGGTTTGAATGCTTTTATATGGCATTGTTAGTAATTCCATTCAGTATTGGTGGGTTATGAACGCCCGATACTTACATGTTTTACATGAATTCAGCTTTTCAAATCCTTAGACAGTTAATGCATGAATCTTATCAGTATACTCAAACATTCATATTCATGATGAGCACTATCAGTTATGTAATAACATTCAATTGAGTTTGGTTCAGTTCAATACTAGTGACAGTTCAGTTGGGTGTTGCACTTAGCATCTGACAAACCTAGGGATAGGGTTCACCCACTAGTTAGGACTGGGTCCTTAGTAGCAGTCCCTAAGTTATTGTAGTTTTAATGTATTTATGTTCAGTTATCTCATGTTATTCAGTTAGTTCTTATTTCATATGTATAGTACCACATGCATATCAGCCTGTCCTCATCTCATATACCAGTATATTCAAATTATTGACTGCATACTCATTATTACGAGTATGATATCTTATATAATAGGTTCGAACACACAATTTCCCGACCATAGTTAGATAGCTCAGCATAATTCAGCAATCGTAATGGTAATTCCTCTTCCATCGAGGACATGTTATGATCATTTAATTAATTCAATATTTTATTTTATTCAATTAGTCGGAGTTAGTTTGGGGTTTTTCTCATTAACTCCTCAGTCAGTTTAAAGGCTTTTAGACATTTAGACAATCAGTTAGATAGTCAGTCAGTTGCTTCAGTATTGTTAGATGTTTTGGTTAAATAGTTAGTTTTTCATATTGTCTCAGTTATTCAGATATACTTTGATGCATTTTCTAGTATTTAGATTTTAGTACTATGTTAGTTTATTTTCCGCTTATGTATTTTATTAATATTCTTTCTATACACACAACAGGTATTAGTTCATGGGTTAGCTTGTGACCCTCATGGTCGTAAGCACCATTGTTACGACTAGGGGGAAGCTTCAGGTTGTTACAAAACTTGGTATCAGAGCCTAAGGTTTAAAAGTGTCCTAGGGAGTCTTATATCCACGCTGAGTAGAGTTTTGTGCATTGGTGTGAAGCACACCACACTTATGGACAAGTGGCTGCGAGATGTTTAAGGAAAAGTTTCATTTCATTTAGTATTCATGTCGTGCAAATAAGCCTGAGCTCTATTTAAACTTTCTTTCTAACTTATCCTTCATTTTGTTTATAGACAATGCCTCTTAAAAAAATAGCAGAAGAAGTAACGCGAACCAGGCCGCACTATCACCTGTTCACGAAGATCCCCTGAATGAGAATGTCTATCACTCCAAATTAAGAGATTCTTTAACTACCTTAGCTCACTCAGTAGCTTCTCAGAACAATCAGCAGGTTGTTGTCCCAGCTAATCCAATGGCAAATATAGTTGCAGTTACGATTTGGGATTTTACCTAAATAAATCCCCCTTTGTTTTGGGATCCAAGTCTTAGGAGGATCCACAAGAGTTTTTTGATATGGTTCAGAAAGTGAAAAATATCATGGGTGTCACTTCGAGGGAGAGTGCGGAGTTGGATGCATACCAGCTGCAGGATACAACTTATACATGGTGTAAGCAGTGGAAGGAGGATAGAGGTGTTGAGGTATGTCCTATAAAGTAAGAGAAGTTTGCCATAGTTTTCTTAGATAGGTTCTTTTCTTTAGAGTTGAGAGAAGCTAAGGTGCAGAAGTTCATCAATTTAAAGAAAGATAATATGAGTGTAAAGGAATACTCACTTAAATTCAATAAGTTGGTGAGGTATGCTCTTTTGATGGTGGCTGATAATAAGTCTAGAATGATTAAGTTTGCTTCTGGTGCATTAGATAGTATGGTCAAGGAGTGTCAAACTGCTATGTTAATTAAGAAGATGGACCTGTCTAGGCTTATGGTTTAGCTCAGCAGATTAAGAAAGATAAGGTTAAAGAGAAAGAGAGAGAGAATAAAAGGGCCAGATCATGTAGTTTTAACTTTGTTTAGCCAAGGTCAGAGGGTTAAAATCATTCACAATTCTATCAAAAGTTCCTATCCCCAGCTCTATCTTCAGCTAGTCTGCTAGTGACAAAGTTCAGGAATAACAGTTGGGATAGAGCAGCAGGCTCTAAGTCCTAGGGTAGTGTGAATAGTAATCATACTAATCTACTCTGAGGAAAGTGTGGTAGGAATCATCAGGGTATGTGTAAGGCTAGTAGTGATGTATATTTTAAATGTGGCAAGCCAAGCGACAGGATTAAAGAGTTTCTAATGGTTGCTCAGAGGGGAAAGGATTTGTGCCAACAAGGCTACTATAATATGTCATCAGCTCTAGTTGGTGGCCTAACTTAGTAGGGTTCTACCTCCAATGCAACCAGTGGGTAGTACCAGAACAGATTGTATGCACTCCAGTCCCTACATGATCAAGAAAGTTCTCCTGATATGGTTACAAGTGAGTTACAGGTTTTTCATCTTCATGTGTACATTTTATTAGACCCATGAGCTTTGCTTTCTTTTGTAACCCCCTATATAGCTGTTTATTTTGGTGTTAGTCCAAAAATATTAGTAGAGACTTTCTTAGTGTCTACCCTAGTGTATTATAGTCAGATGGGTATACAAAAATTAATCTCTTGCAGTATCTCAAAAAATCACCTCAGTAGACCTTGTGGAGTTAGAGATGATCGATTTAGATGCCATTCTCGCTATTGATTAGATCCCCTTATGTGATACCTCGGTTAATTGCAAAAATATAGTTGTTCATTTTCAGTTTCCGAATGAACTAGTTATTGAATAGGGGTAGTACTTGAGTGCTTAGGGGTCAAATTATTTCTTACCTTAAGTCAAGAAAAATGTTATCTAAGGGGTGCATGTACCATTTTGTTTGAGTGAAAGACTCTAGTTCGGAGACTCCTAGTCTCGAGTCAGTTTTAGTAGTAAGGAAATTTCTAGATGTGTTCCCTAGAGATCTTTCCAAAGTTCCTCCCAAAAGGGAAATTGACTTCAGAATAGATCTCCTTCTAGATACCCAGCCTATCTCTATTACACCCTATAGAATGGCTCTATATGAGTTTAGGAAATTTAAAGAACAGTTGAAGGATCTCTTAGATAAGGGATTTATCATACCTAGTGTTTCCCTATAGGGCACTTCAGTCTTGTTCGTGTGTAAGAAAGATGGTTCTCTCAATATGTTCATCGACTACCATCAGTTGAATAAAGTCACAATCAAGAATAAATTTCCACTCCCCAGAAAGGATGACTTATTTGACCAATTTTAGGGTGCAAATTATTTCTCTAAGATAGACCTCATATCCAGCTATCATCAGCTTAGAGTCAGAGAATGTGACATTTGGAAAACAGCTTTCAGAACTTGGTATGGTCACTTTGAATTTCTAGTTGTGTCTTTTGGACTAACGAATGCCCCTGCAACTTTTATAAACTTGATGAACAGAGTGTTCAAGCAGTACTTAGACATATTCATCATAGTCTTCATTTATGATATCTTTGTCTTTTCCCATAATGAGAATGATCATGTAGACCACCTGAGAATTATGTTGCAAACCCTTACATCTCATAAGTTGTTCACCAGGTTCAATAAGTGTGAGTTTTGTCTTAGATCAGTAGCTTTCTTGGCCATATTATCTCTGGTGATGGCATTCGAGTTGACCCTCAAAAGGCCAAAATAGTGAGTAACTGTCTTGACCTATCTCTCTATCAGATATCTGGAGTTTTTTCAGTTTGGTTTGATATTACTGATGGTTTGTTGAAGGGTTTTCTTTTATTACATCCCCCATGTCTACACTGACTCAGAAAAAAGTCAAATTTCAGTGTTTATATTCGTGTGAGAATAGCTTTCAGAAGTTGAAGACTCCACTTGAGACCCAGTCTTGACTTTGCTAGATGGTTCAGATGAGTTTGCAGTTTAATGTGATACTTCTAGAGTTGGTCTTGGCTATGTTTTGATGCAAAGAGGTAAGGTCATATCCTATGCCTCTAGACAGCTTAAACCCTATAAAAAGAATTATCCTACCCATGATCTTGAGATGGAATCTGTTATTTTTTCCTTGAAAATTTAGAGGCATTATCTTTATAGGGTTCATGTTGATGTGTTCACGGATCACAAAAGTTTACAGTATGTGTTCTCACAAAAAAATTTGAATCTTTGTCAGAGAAGGTGGCTTGAGTTGTTGAAAGATTATCATATGAGTGTGTTATATCATTCGAGCAAGGATAATGTAGTAGCAGGTGCCCTTAGTAGATTGTCTGTGGGTAGTGTTGCTCATATTATGGATGATAGGAAGAAGTTAACAGGGAGGTTCATTTGCTTGCTAGGTTAAGCGTTCAGTTGGTTAATTCAGGTGAAGGTAGTATATGGGTTCAGAATGGTTCGAAATCTTCATTGGTTGCCAAAGTGAAAGAAAAGAAAGATAGGGATCCCATCTGGTTAAGTTGAAGGAATCAATAAGAGATCAGAAAGAAGAGGTTTTCTCCCAAGGGGGAGATGGTGTGTTAGATTTTCAGGGTAGGGTATGTGCTTCGAGTGATGATGGGTTAAGGAAGCGGATCTTAGCAGAAGCGCATAGGTGTGCTTTACTCTATACAACTAGGAGCGACTAAGATATATTGCGACTTGTGGGTAATCTATTGGTGGAATGGTATGAAGAAGTACTTTGCAGAGTTTGTAGCTAACTGTTCTAATTCAGCAGGTCAAGGTTGAACACTAGATACCTAGTGGTACATTGCAGGAGTTCAACATTCCTACTTGGAAGTGGGAAATGGTGCACATGGATGTTGTGACAGGTTTGCCTAATACGTGTCATCAACGTGATTCGAGTTGGGTCAATATAGATAGAATGACCAAATCAGCTCATTTCTTACTAGTTCATACTTCGTACTCACCTGATGATTATGCTAGACTTTATATTAGGGAGTTGGTTAAGTAGCATGGGATTCCATTATCTATTATATCCGATAAGTTTACCCAGTTTACCTCTCACTTTTGGAAAACTTTTTAGAAGTGTCTTGGTACATAATCTCAATACAACTTTTCATCCGCATAGATATGGTCAGGCAGAGAGTACTATTCAATCCTTAGAGGACATGTTAATAGCATGCGTTATTGATTTTAAAGGTAGTTGGGATGACCACTTACCTTTGATTGGGTTCACCTACAACAATAGTATCACTCCAGCATTTAGATGGCTCCATTTGAGGATCTCTATAGAAGGAGATATAGGTCCCCTATTGGTTGGTTTGAGGCAGGTGAAGCTACTTTGATAGGGCTAAATTCAGTATTTGAGGTGATGGAAAAAGTTCAGTTTATTCGGGAGAGGTTGAAGACAACCCAAGGTCGTCAGAAATCTTATACAGATGTGAGGAGAAGAGACCTTGAGTTTGATGTTGGTGATTTAGTTTATTTGAAAATCTTTCCCATGAAGGGAGTGAAGATATTGGCAAGAAGGGAAAGCTTAGTCCCCGATATATTAGCCCTTATAGAATCTTGAACCATTTTAGAATGATATCTTATGAGCTAGAGTTTTCTGCAGATTTGGCATCCATTTATTTGGTGTTCCACATTTCCCTATTGAAGAAGTGTATTGGTGATTCAGTTGTTGGTGTTCCATTAGTATGTATGGATGTTTAGGTTAACCTTTCTTTTGAAGAAATCCCACTTGAAATCCTAGATCATTAGATTCGTAGACTAAGGAACAAAGAAGTTCCCTTTGTTAAATTATTATGGTAAAATCAGTCCGTTAAAGGAGCTACTTAGGTATCAGAAGCCGATATACGTACCAAGTGCCCTCATCTTTTATCTAGAAACTCATACCCAACTTGAGGTAACAGTTTTCCTTAGATTGTCTTTTTCCTATTCTCAGTTCCAGCTATATAAACATCCTCATGTCATTGTATGCATTCACTAAGTTAGTTCAGTTCATGTATCATATTTCAGACTCAGTTATGAAATCATGTTCTAAATCAAGAATGTCAGTATATGATCTCAGGTGCCATAGATCAGAACTCTCAATCTCATTCGAGGATGAATGTTCCCAAGGGGGAGATATTGTAATACCCCATATTATTCTTAGCGCTATTCAGTTTCTAGTTGAATGAATAAGGGGATTAAGGCCTAAAAATTTCACTAAATGTTGGGGATTTAGTCATTTTTAAGGCTTCTAAAATTGGAGGATTTTTAACTTGGTCCTCCTGACCTCGAGATGTTGGATTTTAAGTCGATTCATATTAAGGGATGTAAGGATCATGTCTTGGAGAAGTATTGTATTTTTTGAATGGGGTTTGGGTCATTTTTGGATCGCAAAACCATAGGGTCACCGAGATAAGGCCATGGCAAAACAATAGTCCCAAAATCATTTTCACCGCATCATGGTGAGGGAATTCAACGATCGTGATTAGACCGTATACAGTGATGTTGTTGCATCTAGTTTTTTATTTAAATGGTTGAGGGGAAATTGGGTCTTTCCCCTCAACCCAAATCATCCATAACATGAATTGGGACATCAATTAGGTCATTATTTTTCCTTCTTGTCTAAATCCTTCTCAAGAAAAACCTCCCCCTTTTCCCAAAAACACGAATTCAATTCCTTTCTGCCCTAGAAATCAAGAATTCAAATTCCCCAAGTTCAAGAACCTTCAAGAAAGCATTAATATTAGTGTTTCTCTTCCAATTTAATGGTTTAAGGTATGTGTGATGTTAATCCATTGGCTCCTTTTACCCATGGAGTCCAAGAACCCTTTTTGGTTTTTAAATTATGAGTTTTATGTGTTTAATTTAAACTATCTCCATGAATCTCTTGTTAATTCAATTACAAGTTATGTTTATAAGTTGAACTATTTCCCTTATTTATGATTTTAGTCTTATGATCATGTTATTCTTGCATGATTTATCTATCTCTATGCTTGAGTTCATGACTCTCATAAGTTTGATGAATTTCCTAAGCGTTGGGTTTTGAACGGTGATCCCTTATTATGGTTTTAAGCCTTTTATATGGCATTGTTAGTACTTCTATTCAGTGTTGGTGGGTTGTGAACATCCGATACTTACGTGTTTTACATGAATTTATCTTTTCAAGTACTCATATAGCTAATACATGAATCTTATCATTATACTTAGACATTCATATTCGTGACGAGTGCTATCAGTTATGTAATAGTATTTAGTTAAGTTTAGTTCAGTTCAGTACCAGTGTTAGTTCAGTTGGGAGTAGGATTTAGAATCGAGTAAACCAATGGATGGGGGCTCACTCTCTAGTTAGCACTAGGTCCTTAGTAGTAGTCCCTAAGTTCTAGTACAATGTAGCTAGCATAGGATTATGAGATGTCACTCGCCAGTTTAGGAATGACACTCTCTTAGGGGTCACCCGCCAGTTAAGGACTAACTCCCTAGTCCTTTGGGATACCAAATTAGTGGATCCACATAGCCAGTGTTAGTACCCTTGGCATGGTACTGACACCCTTTCAACTTGGGTTATAGGTTGGACCCCAATTAGCTCAGATTAGGGCATGTCGATTAGATGATCCCTCCCAGAGTCTCAATATAGTATTCAGTGTATCTTTAATTCAGGTTTGCTTGACTAATTGTACAAACTTTTGTATATTTAATTTTTCATCTTTCAATCTTTCAAATTATAGATTATCTTAGAATATAATAGAGATACACCTAGTCTTGCATTCTTAGATATTATAGTTTTCATGCATTCATGTTTAGATATCTCATGCTTTTTAATTAGTTCTTATTTCATATGCACAGTTCCCTATGCATATCATCGTGTCCTCATCTCATATATTAGTACATTCAAAGTACTAACTGCATACTCTTCTATGCACTATGATGCCTTATCATAGGTTCGAACGCACACTTTCCCAACCACAGTTAGATAACTTAGCATAATTCAGCAGTCACAGTGGTGAATCCTTATCTATTGAGGACATATTATGATTATTCAGTTATTTCAGTATATTAATTTATTTAGTCAGTAGAAGTTTGTTGGGGGTCTATCCCATCAACTCTTCAGTCAGTTTAGAGGCTTTCAGACGTTCAGACAATCGGTTAAACAGTCAGTCAGTTGCTTAGTAGTTTTAGACATTTTGGTTAAACATTTGGTTTCTAGTATTTTATCAGTTGTTTAGACATACTTTGATGCATTTTGCAGTATTTAGATTTTTGTACTATGTTAGTTTATTTTCTCTTATGTATTTCATTACTATTTATTTAGTGCTCACAGTAGGTATCAATTCATGGATTAGCTTGTGACCCTCATGGTCGTAAGCATCGTTGTCATTACTAAGGGGTAATTTAGGTCGTGATCGTTTTGGTGGATCTTAGTGAATTATGGATTATATCCGACTGCATTAGTCAACTTGCTTACTTGGCATAGTATAGAGCTACTTACAAGTATAGTTGTTCATTATAATATTGATTTTGCAGCCATCACTGATATGAAATGAATGACAGGGCATTTATGGAGATTACTACACTACTTTTTCCTTGTTTGGTATTGTTGTTATGTAATAAGTCCAGTATGCTAGAAATTCCTAGTGTGATATGCAGTAGAGGTAACAGGCTTTGATCGAAATGGTATGATCATGAAGTTGGGTAACTGAATCCTTACTAGGAGGTTTCGTTTGCCTCTGGTAGTTATTACATCCAAGTTTGAGGGCCCATTAGTTCTTACAGAGCCTACTACTATAAATGGAATTTATGCAGGTGTTAGCTTGGATTTTAAGATAAAGGAGTGGAGAGAGGTCCCTGTGATGAGCACACAAGGAGAGGGGACCCTAGCCATATCCACTTCAGCTCCAGCTTCCTCCTCAAAGCCAGTTAGGATATCTGTATTGCCCTCTCTCCCATCTACTATAGTTGCTGCATCAGGTATGGTTTTTGTATCGTGTGAATTCTTACACAGCTTAGTAGATAGTAAGAGAGTTATCACCACCCGGCTAGAGAATGTTGATGCCGAGGTGGCATCATTTTATGGACAAATTTAGCCTTAGATCTAGACGATACTTGAGGTGATAGAGATAAGATTACAAGCTAAACACAGGGCTGAAATGTCAGATTTTTGAGTTAAGGTATATAACTATATATATACTTTTGAGGGCTGAGTGTCGACCCCATTCAGTGAGATTAAGGCGCTTAATATAGATGATATTAAAGAGGAGGTAGCCATGTTAAAGAAAAGGATACATTCTCTCACTTAAAGCACTATTCTATTCATCCTTCTTTTTATACTTCCAGCTGCTATGTCAACACCACTACATGGACCTAGACGTATTGACTTATTTGTGGAAGATAAGGAGATGGTCCCCATAGTTGGGACCAAGAGAGGCAGAGAGGTTAAGTTTTAGGATCCCGATATATTATTTAAGAAGGCCCTAATATGGTCCAGATATGATTTGAGAGAGACTGACTTTGCTGATAGGTAAAGGCGTGTCGAGCTAGCTGCAGGTGCATCCTCTAGTGGTACACCGCCTAAACCAGTTGATATACCTCCACATGGGGAAAATCCAGATATAGAGACCTAGTACATCCTAGGTACGTCCTTATTCCCTTGATTTACATTATTCATATGCACTAGGGATAGTGTGCAGTCTTTTAGTTGAGGATGAGGTATACCATAGCTATCGTGGTTTTTTTTTGCTGTGCTTATTTTTCTATTGGCTGTGGTATGGTTGTAGAATTAGCATGTCTATGTTAATTTTGTGTTGTGATGTATTTTGTTTCATATTGTGTTTTGGTTTTGATTAATTAGGAGATTTTGAGTATTTAGGGGAGTTGATATATTTTTTCTATTTCTTTTTGAGAAAAATGATACCCCTCAAAACATTTGTTGTTATAATTGTGTGAATGTATATATGTATGACTATTGTGGATTTTATAATGGCACTAGGATTAGGGACATAATAAGCATAGCTAACTTGTCCATGAATTGAATAGGCAGTAGCTTGTGATGTGACTTTGCTCCATATTTGTGTGAGATGCTACTTAGTTTCCTTTGTGTGTTAAAACTTGAAATTTCCCAGTTAGTCTTGCCTAGGTTATAGGGTAGTCAGTTAGGAAAGGATCATCTTAAATGATCTTCAATGTTTGAATAAGTATCCCTTTATCCCAATTTTTTAAGATGTGTAGCCTATTTTTCTTGTTACACCTTTCACCATACTATTTATTTTACAATCAACCTATTTTGGCCCTAGTCATCCTTGGATACTACGTACATTAACTCAGGAAAATCGCCTAAGTCAAGGGTGGCTATCATTGGGGTACATAATGTAAAGTGGATATGAAGAAGGGTAAAATAAGAGAATAAGATAGTAGGGATGGGTATGGTAGATAAAGAAAAATAAACATGAGAAAAAAAGAAAATAAGAAACCACACCCAACCTGAATGTGCAATAAAAGATTAAAATGGGAGAAATAATGGTGGAATAAAAAAAGAATTGGTTGAGTGGACCCTAAAGTTAGTGTATCCCCAAGGACTGTTAGTTACTAAATATATCCATATGTACCATAGCATCCCCCAATCCTACATTAAAAACCGAAAATAGTCCTACAGTTATCCTAACTTAACTGTCTGAAAACTAAGGTAAAGAAAATAAGGGCAAGCTATGGTATTTGATATGCATTGGTGGAAATTCTCTTTTGAGTTTGAGTGCCTTTTGACCATCCCCTCATTGACATATATTATTCCATATAATTGAATGGGACTTCTTTGTTGTGAGGGCACATGGGTTGTATTTCTAGTTGCTTACTTGTCTGGGTGGTGTAACTTGTATATATGCATGTTTTTATATTACTAATGTTATGCCATACCTTGATTACCTTGTGTCACATTTTTATGCTTTATGTATACACACAGTTGGTTTTGAATTGTTGAAATAGGAGGGGTAATGAGTTTGAGCTTAAAGTATTGATTGACTGCCTTAGATAGCTTAGAGTTTTCCTAGTCCAGCATCATTGTTTCGTTTTGATGCGTTATGTTTCCTGAGGACATGCAAATGTTCTAAGTTGAGAGAGTTGATATGATATGGATTCATAGCACTTTCAACGCTTGAAATGGTGAAAATATTCAAGTTACTTAGGTTGTTTTGTTAGATATGAGTTTTTTGTTATTTTTGTAGTAAACTAGGTTTGGATTCTAAATTGAAAAAAAGGATGAAAATTGAAGTTTTGGGCTACTTACTTGGGAACCTACAACCCATAGGTACTACCTACTACACATAGGTTCCAACGTATGTACCAAAAACTGGAAGTCCAGTGGCTTAGAAGTATAGGAAAAAGATTTTGTCACATACAAAGGGGCTCCTACGGTTCGTAGGTGATAGAATAGGTTTTGGAATAGCGAAGTCCAAAGAGTTCATAAGCTATTTAAGGAGAGGGGGTCACCTACTTGGGCCACCCATAGTATGTAGGCTCCACCTACGGTCTATAGGTTGCCACTAACCTTAGTTTTCCTTTTTCATTTGGGATTTTATTTTAGGGTTTCCTTGTAACCTATATATACTCTTTTGACCTTTTTAGTTAGTTTATGCACTCTATACACTTAAAAACATATATTTGATTCCAGGATTTGAATTTGATCTTGGGATTGCTTTGTATTGATTTTGGTTGTTTATTCAGTTAAAGATTTTAGGTTTTATCCATTGATTATTGCAATAATGTTTGTATGTCTTAAATTATGAATTCATTTGATTATATTACATACATGAGCATCAAATTCCCTTAGTTAGGGTTGTGGGTACCCTAGCTAATTAACAAAGTAGGGGAAGTGTTCAATCCTTTTATATAGTTGTTGCTACACGCATTGTGGTTTTCTTCGTATTAATTGCTTCCTTAATAGTTATAAACATTATAATACAACTTGTATTCTCTACGAACCCAAGAGGGGGGTAGAGATTAGGAAAAAGAGATCACAACAATAATTTGGGGTTAATTGTCAAAAGAAGCTTACCTTATTATCCACTTAAGATGCTTAACTTACATCTAATCAACTTAATATTGAGATGAGATAGTTGAAACTGGGGTGTAAGGTTAGGGTTTGTAAGGTGACCCTCTGAGACCAAGAAGAGATAAGTGAAATTCACCAAAGTATGTTGAGAGATTGTTGGTGATACCCAACTGACTAAATTCTACGTGCTCAGTAGTTTGATTATTGGATTGAGCACGAGAATCCTACTAAGTTAGAATCTAGGGGGAACACAAGCCTAATGTTAATTTCTGACTGTTTACAACCAAAGTTTCGAGTTCAGTTACTTGTTCAAGATTACTACTACAAACCCTCTATTTACTGTTCGCTAAGTTCACCAAACTAGACAGACATGTCCATGTATTCTCGATAGGTTCAACCCCAACCTGAGTTGGGTTAATTTACTTGATAACGACCATTTTATCTTTAATTGGCAGTGTATTTTAGGCATTCATCATGGGTTCCTTGTGATAACATGAAGGTTGGTAGGTTAAGGTAGCTTTGTTATATGTTTTCCTTGATTGTACCCTCCAGTCTCTGAGGTCCTGGGTTGGGTTATTTATTTTTCCGTATTTAATGGCTTATGGAGTCCAATTTGGTAGTTATAATTTCATGGTATGTATTTTATTATTTTCGTTTATTTAACCAATTGTATATAGCAAGGTGGGAGTTACTTCTAGGTTTGCCCTTTTTCTTGACTTAGTTATGTTATCCTGCATCTTATCGTATCTATATCATGATTTATCTTAAATAGCTGGTAATGCCTACTGAGTACCCGTGGGTTTGGTACTCATACTACACTTTTGTACCTTTTTGGTGTAGATTCGAGTACTAGTTGATGTCGTTGATTCAAGGATCATGTTGTCGTGTATTTTGGAGATAGGGTAAGCTCTTGGAGTCAGAGTTTTCTTTTTTTCCTTCTATTTATCTATGTTTAGTCTTTTATTTTGAGATAGATTATACTGTCTATTCTTGAACTTATGCTGTGTTATAGTAGCTCTTGTACTGACTCTACCAAGTTGTAGGATGGTTTCTATGTTGTGGGTACTTTTCAGACAATTATAATTGCCTTGCTTATTTATGAATTATATTGTCTAATTCACCCTTTTTGTGGCATTTTCCACCAAGTTATCCCATTGCAATCATCTCCAAGCTATGGTTTAGCTTACCTACAGGAGGGATTTAGTAGGTTCCACCCTGACTCATAAATCCGGTCGTAAAAAATCAATATCAGAGCCTAGGTTTCACTTATTTTGTTGGTATAAGAGCAAGTGTCTAGTACAATCTCACAGATCAGAACGATGATTTCCATTTCTTA
This sequence comes from Capsicum annuum, assembly GCF_002878395.1. Lineage (NCBI taxonomy): Eukaryota > Viridiplantae > Streptophyta > Magnoliopsida > Solanales > Solanaceae > Capsicum > Capsicum annuum. The sequence continues at coordinate 141,949,542 of NC_061122.1, read as the reverse complement.
TCTTTTAGGACTATAGGAAATTCTTAGGAGTTCTACATTTTTATCACTTATTTCATGCTAAGTGTCTGAGTTGGTTTCTAAGGAATCTTTTTGGTTTCACTCTTTCACAGATGTCTAGGACACGTGCAACCTCTAAAAGAGAGAAGGGTTTTGAGATCAAGCATAGGGATCCTATTGCTATTTGTAAATGACCCAGAGGTCATGGATAGCCTTGATATATGTCCCCATCTATTGTGCAAGATAGTGGCCCTTCACCGTACCCTATTCTCACTGTAAAGTGAGATATTATTTCGGCCCAGCCAGCGATGGGCTAAGGATCATCCTAGACTACACGGGGGATTATTTCTTCTTTAATGATCAGGGATTCTTTGGTTCAGTTTTTAGGGTTTGTTGGTGGTGCATAGTCTATATATCAGAGTGGTACTAAGGTGGGGTACATCCTATAGTTTGCGGCTCCCAGAGTTGACGTCCCTCCTATCCTAGTAGTTTCTTAGCTGATATTTCTCAGCCAGTGATTGCCCAGCCTGCTATGTCTATTGAGGAGTAGAAGATGTTAGTGTAACACTCTGCATTTTTGGTCTAGACTTTAAAGCGTCGTTCTTACATATGTAAACTATAATCCAATGATTTAGTTTTGAATTCATGTGTCATGATATTTATCCTAGTGTCTGAAGTGCTTTCGAGGTGAAAAATGTTCATAGGAATCACTTAGAACAAAGTTGAGCTAAGAGACTTTAATTCATCTAAAGTTTGGTATTTAATTCAACAAGGGTCAACTTTGAATATTTATATACATAAAATTTTTTAGTTCAATACCCCCCAATTGTAGATAATTGAATTAGCTTTCCAGAGATACTGATTTTGCCTTAATCTAATAATGGAGCAAAATGTTAAGGCCCTGCAAAGGGTCGTTATCACCTGACAAATCGTAGAGGGCCACTGGAAAGGGTGTGTGATTGGCCATGCTACGCCCACTAAAGGGATGGGTGATTGGCCATACGACGCCTACCTTTGCTTGCGCGATCTGTTGGGCATCGCCTGGGTCATTGCATAGTGCCAAAGGTGCTTCGTTTTAACTTAACTCAAGGGATTTGAAGTCATTTCACTCCCCTAAACCATCCCTAATCACTCTTAAATGTTATAAGGGTTTTTAAACACATTATTCCCATTCCTATCACACCTAAAAAATCAGTATATGACTCCAAAACCCTTCCCTTCTTCCCAAGAGCAAGATTCAATCCCTCTCTTAAGAAACCAAGGAATTCAAGCTTCAAGTTTAAGAAATCCTTAAGGAATATAATCTTCAAGAATTCATCTAGTGAGGTATGTGGAGGTTCATCCATGGGTCCCCTTTCACCCATGGAGCCCAAGAAACTTCTTTTCAATTAAAGTGTGGATTTTTTCATTATTATGAAGTTCTATGTGTTCAAGATGCATTTAAATCATATTTCTCCTTAATAATTTGACTCAATTCATGTCCTAGTATGATCCCATGAAAAGATTAGCTATCTCGTATCTCTAGTTTCAATTTTTCCATGTTGTGTTCAATTAAATTTCATGTCATAATACAGAATTGTGAATTTAGTCATGTAATCATGTTGTTTTCACATGTTTTAAGACATTCCCATGTTCAAGTCCATGATTCCCAAGTGTTTGATGAAATGTCTATGCTTTTGGGTTTTTGAACCATAATCACTTATCACAGTGTTTCATGTTTGATATCGTTTTATATACTTATTCAGTGTTGGTGGGTTATGAACAACTGATACCAATGTGTTCTTACATAATTGCGTTTTTGAGTAACAAGTAAGTTAGAATCATGATTTTATCACTATGTTTAGATCATCATTTTTATAATAAACTCACCAATATTTATTTCATGTTAAATATTTTCGTTCACATGTTTATGAATTCTTCAAGGTTATGCATGTACTGGTATTTCCAGAATAAAATGACCTGAGCTTATCAATTTTTAGTTATCAGTGCATGCACTAGTTAGTAATTTAGTGTCTTTTAGTTGGGAGTAGGATTTAGCATCGAGTGGGAAGTGTGGGTTCTCGACATCCCACTTCCCCAAAAACTACATGCTAGGGGCCTCGCCAGAGAGTATTTCTTATTACCCAATATGGGCTCAATTTAGTGATCACGCTAGTTCAGGTTCTACTCCGATGGAAAGGATAGAACACCCCCCTCAACGTGGATCAGACATTGGACTCCATGATAGCTAACATGGTTTATGTCAATTATATGATAGCTCCCACATCTCAATGTAGTATTCAGTGTATTTTTAGTTCACCTTTGCTTTACCAAATGTACAGATTCTCAGTTATTCAGTTATCAAATTCCAGTCTCTCAATTTAAAGATTATTTCTAAAACATGTTTATGTTTGGTCTTGTATTCTCAGATGTCACAGTTTTTATGCATTCATGTTCAGTTATCTCATGTTGTTCGGTTAGTTATTACCTCATATGCACAACATCCCATAATTCCAGTCCAGTTATTTAGACTAAGTACAACTCAATTTTTCATGTTCAGTATCCATACATGATCCTCAATACAGATTTTACAGCATATTCAGCTTAACATGAGATTTACATACAGTACTCCTATTTTACCATATCCTAATTTTAGTTCTACTTATCCTACAATAGTAAAGATTTTTAGAAACTATGTGTAGTGATCACCAGCTTATCAGATTATGTTTGTTACCCATGTTTTAAGACACTTCAGCTTTTCATTTATTTCAGTCTCTTGGTGAGTTTACTTGAACTTAACATGCTTGTTTTAAGATAACGTATGAAATCAATTTTACTTATGTAGTCATCCTCACTTACTCAGTACATTCCATAAGTATTGATCCACATATATGTCGATGTACTACATTGTTTCATAATGTAGGTACCAATTATAGCATACGCATCATAATCAGACAGTTGCTGCTTCTAGCCAGCAAGTGATGAATTCTCCTATTTCGGGGACTCCAATCAGATTTAGTTCATGTACTGCATTGTAATTTGATTTTCCATATGTATTGATTATGGTAGTTGGAGGCATATCCCAGCCGCCTATAGTCAGTATAGTAGAGGCCTCATAGATGTCAGTCAAAGTTAGTCATGTAATTTCCATTTCTCTCTTCAGATTTATTAGATTGTAAATTTTATCACTAACATACTTATTCAGATTTCATTATCATTATGTTTCTATACTACAAATATAGTTATTTAATATATTATAAATCAGTTTCTTAAGTATCATAGAAGTTCATGGGTTATCTTGGGATCACTTGTGGTTCTAAGCACCGTATTACGACTAGGGGTAGTCTCGGGTTGTGACAGTTAGGCATATTCTTGACAGTGGCTCCGCCTAGGGTTTTTGGTGCATCAGGCATGAGTTTTTGATTGCTTGTGAGGATAGACTCCACAATTTAGGCCTAGTTGAGACTCATGGTGTGTATTACACTACTTTTTAGTTGGACTTGGCAGATCTACATAGATGAAGAGGTCATCTTGATTCTAGGCCAGCTGGATCTTCTCCTTTTACATAGACTCAGTTCTCTAAGAATTTCTTAGAGAATTATATGCCCGCAGTCTTAGAGATTATTTGAGGGATCAATTCTCAAGGTTGGAGTAAGGATCCATGACAATTGTGGAGTATGAGGCTTATTTTCATGAGTTGGCTAGGCATTTTACTTCTATTCTAACTACTGAGTATGAGAGGGTTCATTTCTTTGTTCGAGGATTGAGAATTCATCTTTATATGTCCACTCAAAGTTTGGTTGCTACAGGGAGGTTTTTTGATGAGGTGCCTGACCACACTGAGTTGATGGAGGAGATGCATCATGTCCCAAGGGGGTAACGATAAGAGGCCTCAGTATTAAGGCAGTTTCACTGGGAGCTGTAGTAGCTCCCAATTCACAGGTAGCAGTTCTCAAGGTAGATACCATCCACAGCCATCGTATCAGCCTTAGATCCAGCCTAGTAGATCTATTCAGGCAGTGCTCCAGATTACTGACGGGGGTTAGTCTTGTGTAGTGATCACCCTAATCAAGGTAGCAGCCATTATTTAAGCGCTTTATCTTTTGATTATTCTAATCATGGTGGTTATTCTAGATAAACTAAAACTTCTAGGTTTTTAATATCTCATGGGGACTGTTATAGTTGGGGAGCATTTGTACATTACTCGTGTGAGTGGCCTAGTCGTAGGGCGATTGTTACTGAAGCATAGAGTGTTGCCCCTATTAGAGCATTTCATCCTTTAATTTGAGATGGTATGCATGGTATTAAGGATGGTCCACAAAGTGCTCATAGAGGTTCTCAGGCTGGTAAGGTAGAAGATCAGTCAGGAGCCCAGTAGGTGGCAGGCATGGTTAGTTGTATGCAGTACCTGCTAGGCCCGAGGCTGAGTATTTGGATGCTATTATCACAGGTATGATTTTTAGTGTGTCGTCAGTTGGCCTTTGATTTATTTGATCCAAAATCCAATTGTTCTTATGTGTCTTCTTATTATGCCCCGTGGTTAGAGTTATCTTAGGATTCGTTATTTGTGTCTTTATGTGTATCTACTCCCATGGTTGATTCTTTAGTTGTGGATTGGGTCTTCAGATCTTGTGTTGTGACTATTCAAATAATTTATACTCATGTAGATCTCATTTGGACATGGTAGATTATGATGTGATTTTGGGCTTGGGCTAGTTATCCCACTATCATGCGGTCATGGATTATTTTCCAAGACCATTACCTTAGCCATGCCCAGCATACCCCCAATCGTGTGGTAGGGAGAAGTTAGTCCCAAGTAGATGGGGATTATTTCTTATGTTCGTGATAGGAGACTCGCGTCGATAGGTTATGAGTCTTATCACACTTATTCATGATATTATTCTGGAGAGTTCGTCATGTGACTCTATTCCTAAAGTCCGTGAGTTTCCTGATGTTTTCCCTATTGATATTCCTGGCATACCTCCTGCCCATGATATTGAGTTTGTTGTTTATCTTGAGCCTGACACCTGACCTATTTCTATAGCACCTTACCATATGGCTCATACCAAGATTAAGGATCTAAATTCTCAACTTCAGGACCTTCTTGGTAAGGGTTTTATTAGAACGAGTGTGTCTCCTTGGGGAGCTCCTGTGTTGTCTGTGAAGAAGAAAGATGTCTCATGCATATATGTATTCATAATAGGCAGCTTAATAAGGTGACAGTGAAGAACCATTTTCCTATGTCTCGCAATGATGACTAATTTGACCAGCTTGAGGGTGCAGTGGTGTTTTCTAAGATTGACTTGATGTGTGGTTACCTTCAGTTGTGGATTCAGGCCTAGGATATCCTGAAGACAGCCTTTAGGACCCGTTATATTCATTATGAGTTCCTAGTGATGTCTTTTGAGTTGACTAACATCCCAGCTGTGTTCATGGATTTGGTGAATCGAGTGTTTAGACCTTATTTGGATTCCATCATGATTTTGTTATTCAATGACAACCTTTTTTATTCGAGGAGTAAAGAGGCACACACGGAGCATCTGAGGGTAGTGCTCCAGACTTTGAGAGATCATTTTCTTTTTACCAAGTTCTCTAAGTGTCACGACCCAAACTAGGGCCTAGTCGTGATGGGTATCTCAAGCCCACCATGTGTCGGAGATGACCTCCTTAGCCTAACCTCCAGAGCACAATAAATAAATACAGTGGAAGCCAACAAAAAATAGTGAATAACATAAATGAATCAAATGAAATCCAAGAGTCAACAAAATGACCAATCTACCAACACTTGTACCCAAAAGCCTATAAACCAAAATACCAAACTAGGTTGGTACATGCCTCTAACTATGACCAAAAGAATGCAAAATGAGATACCAAACAATATTAAAAACAATGAAATGACCGAGCCTTCTGAAAGATAGAGGCTCACTACTTCACAACATATCCACAGGAATACCAAATCACCTAATGCTTCACAAAAGCAACAGAAAAAGTGTCAAACCCTATATCATGAAATGATGCAGTGTCCAGGGATAGTAAGTTGGGTGAGTACTGGCATGTAACTCAGGGGAAAATATAAAATATGCCATCTCCAAAATCCATTCAAAACCACATGCATAAAACTTATATATACATAAATATAATGTCGGGATAGGGACAAGGGTTATGAACATGAGAGTTTAAACCATTAGCGTGAATTGTCTAGCTCTCTCCTTCCTAAAGGAAGCCACGAGCTTTATGGGTTCATCTCCCCCTGATGAAAGGGCCTCAATAGCCATCCGAAATATAATATGTGCACCAAGCAAACGGTCATATAGACCCCCACGCCGGCAAATGTGGTTTCCAGTGTTGGTTCCCCCGGGACTACACCTTTATAGTGAGCTACACAACTCTTTTTAAACCCAAATTAAAATAGTTTGCATATAAACCCAACCATTAACCAAGGAGTCTTTATTAAGGCATTTTATAACATAGTATCGTCATAACAATATGCTTGAAAGCTAATTCAATTATTCCAATACGATCTATGTAACCATTTAACTACCAAGTTCCATTTTTTTAAAATCTTAAAACTTTTCCAAAACACCTTTTTAACATCCCTGATCATAATTAAGTCAAAAATTGACATTACGAATGCGGGAGGATAAAAATAAAATCATTGCAATTTTTGCGGGGTCTTATATTATCCCCTCTTTTGGATTATTTGTCCCCGAATGTGATGTTAGGACATTTTTGGCACGATAACAACAAGAATACGTTAGAACCAAATGAAAATTTTTGAATGCAACAAGAGGAAAACAAAACTAATACCTTAAGAACTTTCATCCAATGTTGGGAATAAGAATGGGCACTTGGCTTTAATATCTTCCTCAACTTCCTATGTAGCCTCTTCCACCTTTTGATTTCTCCAATGAACCTTCACGAAAGCTATATATAGTTATTTCTCAATCTACAAACTTGCCTATCTAATATTTCAACTGGGACTTCTATATAAGATAAGGAATTGAAACACCAATGTCCTCGACATGCACTATTAAAGAAGGTTCACCCACACACTTTTCAGCATAGACACATGGAAAACAGAATGAATAGAAGCAAAACTCATTGGTAAATCTAATTCATAAGGGACATTCCTAATTCTCCTTAAGATATAATATAGACCAATGTTATGGGGATTGAGTTTTCCCTTGTTTCCCAAATCTCATGACTTCCTTCATAGGAAAAACCTTTGAGAACACCCAATCACTTATTTCAAACTCCAACTCCCTCCGCCTCACATCCGCATAAGACTATTGGCAACTTTGAGTAGTCTTAAGTCTTTCTCTAATCACTTTCACCTTCTCCATGGATTGGTGAACAAAGTCAAGACCAAACAACGTAGTCTCACCTACCTCAAACCATCTAATAGGAATCTTACACCTCCTACCATAAAGAGCCTCAAAAGGAACCATTTGAATGCTAGAATGGTAAATATGATTGTAAGAAAATTCAATAAGAGGCAAATGGTCAACCAAACTACCCTAAAAGTCAATCATACAGACCCTTAGCATATCATCGAATTTTATATAGTAGGCTCTGCTTGTCCATCCATTTAAGGGTGGAATTCAATCACCTAAGTACCCAAACCTTTCTGAAATAAATATCAGAAATAAGAAAAAACTTGTGTACCACAATCGAAAATAATGGACACCGATGCTCCATGAAATTTAACTCTCTTGAATGAATAACTTGTCATAATCCTCTCCTAAGTAGTTAGTCCTCACAGGCAAGAAGTGAGTATACTCAGTCATTCTATCCATATTGACCCAAATACAATCATATTGGTTGCAAGACCTTGAAAGACCCATAAGGAAATCCATATTAATCATCTCCTACTTCTATATAGGCAACTCTATCTCTTGGGAAATACCACTAAGCCTCAAATGTTCAACCTTGAATTGTTGAAAAACTATACACTTAACCATAAAATTTCCCACATTTGTCTTTATGTTATTCCACCAGTAGATTTCTTTCAAGTCATGATAGATCTTGGTTAACCCGAATGAACTGTATATCTAGACTCATGAGCTTTGGTCAAAATCCTTTCTGCAGCCCATAAACATCAGGAACACACAACCTTTATTGATACCTTACGATTCTATCTCCTCTAATCTCGAATGTCACAACCTTTTGCTGACCCGCATCATCCTTAATCTTTATAAGTATGGGGTCCAAATCCTATTTCTTTTTCACCTCAACACCAAGAGATATTTAAACACCTCCTAAACAATCACTCCACCATTATCTAAGTCTAAGAGATGAACTCCTAAGTTAGCCAACCTATGAATATCCACCAACCCTTTTTTTCTCTTCATCAATGCGAGATGAGCTCCCTATAGATAACTTAATAAGAGCATCAACAACCATATTAGATTTACCTAGATGGTAGTAAGGGCTCATGTCATAAACCTTAAGTAATTCAAGCCACTTCCTCTACCTGAGTTTCAATTCCTTTTATTCAAACATATGCTGCAAGCGCTTATGGTTTGAATAAATATCCACATGCACCTCATACAAATAATAGCACTAGATTTTTAAAGAAAAGACCACAACTGTAAACTATAGATCATGAGTCGTGTAATTCTTGTCATGAACTTTAAGCTACTTGGAAGCATAGGCTACAACCTTACTAAGCTTTATCAAAACATATCCCAATCCCGCACGAGATGCATCACATTATACAACACACCCCTAAGTACCATCGGGTAGGGCCAAAATAGGTGCAAAAGTTAACTTATCCTTTAACTTCTCAAAACTACCTTCACAAGTATCGAACCACAGAAACTTAACCTTTTTCTAAGTTAACTTCATCAGCGGGATAACAATAGATAAAAAAAACTCTCCACAAACCTCCTATAGTAGCCTGCCAAACCCAAGAAGCTCCTAATGTAAGTTGTATTTGTGGGTATAGTCCACTTCTTAGCTACCTTAAATTTTTGTAGATCCACCTTGATCCCCTCACTAGAACAAGATACCCAAGAAAGGTCATAGTACTTAGCAAAAATTCACACTAAGAAAATTTTGTATACATCTTCTAGTTGTTGAGAGTCTGCAACACAATTTAAAGTTGATTGGCATGATCCTAATCACTCTTAGAGTACACCAAAATATCCTCAATGAAGACTATAACAAACAAATCCAAAAACTACCCGAACATCGACTTATAAGATCCATGACAGTATCTAGAGCATTAGTCAATTCAAATAACATAACTAAAAACTCTTAATGGTCGTACTAGATTTGGAAAGCAATCTTAGGAATATTAACTTCCCTAATTTTCAATTGATGGTTGAGCAAATAAAGATCAATCATAAAGAAGCACCTAGCACCCTAAAGCTGGTCAAAAAGATCATTAATCTTATGAAAAAGGGTAAATATGTTTCACCATAACCTTATTCCACTGAGATAGTCTAACAAGTCTAAAATGACCTATCTTTCTTTCACAAGTAAAGCAAATGAGCACCCAATGGAGAAACACTAGGATGGATGAAACCTTTATTAAAAAGATCATTTAACTACTTCTTCAGTTCCTTCAGTTCAGTTGGATCCACATTATAAAGAGGAATATAAATGGTACGGGTATCCGATAGAAGATTATTTCCAAAATCTATTTCCATATCGAGACGAATTCTAGGAAGATAATCAGGAAAAACTTTAAGAAATTCATAACCACATGGATAGAATGCAAAGAAGGATTTTTAGAATTAAAATCCTTAACCCAAACTAGATGATACAAAATCCCCTTAGAAATCAACTTCTGATCTTTAAGATAAGGAATAAACCTCCATTTGGGTACTAAGGAACTCCCCTCCCATTCAACCACTCATTTATTAGGGAAATGGAAACTGACCTTTTTGGTCCTACAACCCAAAGAATCATAGCACGAATAAAGCTAATTCATCCTAAAGATTACATCAAAGTGCACCATATTAGGTTCTATCAAATCCACCAATGTCTCCCTATGAAAATGGACATCACACAACCCCTATAGATTTTTTTAGCAACAATGGAATCACCCACCTAAGTAGACCTAAAAAAGGGTCAAAAATATTTTTAGGACCAAAACCAAAGTTCATAGCCATATAAGGGGTCAAATAAGATAGGGTAGAACCCGAATCAAGCAAACAATAAACATCACGAGAGAAGAGATACAACAAACTAGTGATAATATCTGGTGATGCCTCAAATTCCCAACGAGTAACAAGTGCATAGACATAATTACAGCCAGTGTCGGTACTTAAAGTGGCACGTTAAAATACCTTATTTTTTGTACCTTAGAAAATTTCCTAAAATTATGGTGTCTCGAATTAATACAATTTGTGGGTATGAGTCGTATGTTGGGGTACAAATGGTATAGTCCAGTCGTATGCTGACCAGTGTTGGTTGGTGGATGAATTTTATTCATTGGAATAGGTATGACTTAGTGGTACGAGTCGTATGGTTAGATACAGATTATTTGGTTCCTTCACTTAACCTTAGACTTGGTAACATAAGTTGGATTTGAGTGTGAGTGGCTCACCAGGAGCTATAAGCCAGGGTATGAGTCATTCCTAGGACTCTTATGGTAGACAGTGTTCAAACTTTCTGTGATTTTATCTTACCAGGGATAAGAGTGAAGGGCATAGATCATATGTTGCCAATACGACTTGGGTAGGATGAGTCATACACTAGAAAGTATTAGGTCAAAGGGTTAAGGCCTAGGATATGAGTGGTGGGTACTCATATCAAAGGGTATGACTCAAGAGGGTCAGTCGTATCCCTGTTACGGGATTATGTGCAACTTAAGTAGGGATAGTCTGGTCATTTACCCACTTTCCCAAATAAGGTCCCACAACTTATAAATTACTTGGGAGGCTATTTACCCTATTATTATATTCATTAACAATTCAAAACTCTTTCTAAATACTCTAGAATTCTTTCAAAGTGCTTTGGGGCAAGGAAGCTAGGGTTTCAACTAGAAGACTAATTTTGGGGATCTATTGGTGGATTCTCTCCATCTACTTTGAAAATTAAGGCATTTTATCTTCCCTCATTGTTAGTTCCAACTAAGTCATGATTTTTATGAATGTTTTTAATTATTTCATTATTGTATGCTTTTGGGGTTTCAACTGTGATTTGGGGGTTTTGATTATAAATGCTTGGTTATGGTTGTCCCATGTCTTAATTATGATTTTATATGTATTAATGGTAGTTTTGGATAATTTTTTACATATGAATGGTTCTTTGGTAATGTACTTTGGTTTTCGAAATACTATGCCCCCAATGTGTTTGATAAAATTCCTTTAACAATGTTTCCACTATAAAATTGGTTTTTCAATGGAACTTATGCATGGTTTAAACTTGGTAATGGAAACCTAAATGACATGAAAGGTTTAAATCATTTTAAATTGATTGGAAAGGCCTTGGTGTCCATTGTTCATGGCAAATTAGAAATCATGAAGGGTACATGGAATTCCTTAAATACATATATGGTTGGCTATAGACAAAAATTGCAAGTATAGTTTGTATGGCGATACCACTACTAATGGCCTTGGTTAATAAATGGTTAATGGATTGATTGGTTTCTTGGTAATGGCTTTACTTGGGCAATAATGGTGGGTGTGTAGCAAAGCCATAGAAGGTAGAGGTCCCAAGGGGTCCAAAACCTGAAACTCATATTTGCATATGTGAGGTTGGTCTCGATAGCCGTGTGCATGATGTCACACTTTATATTTAAGGGATGTACTAGTCATCCCAAGTTTTATTCCCTGGTCGTGCAGCTTCACGCACTGGGTCCCTTTCAGCAAGGGGAGATAAACCTATATAGCCCGTGGGTGGTTTAGGATGACAAAGCTACACAACCTAGGTAAAGGTTTTATTAACATGCTAAATCCGGTTCCCTTTCCTGGAATGGATATACATATATATATGGTTAGTGTGCATATAGATAGTTTTACTCGATTTTACAAATGGCATTATTTTATCTTAATCCTAAGTTCATGCTAGAGTTCACTCACTAACCCATCTTCACCCAAGGTATGCAGGAACTAGCCGTTCTACTCTTGCTACATAGTGATTGACTCAGGGACTGATTGACTCGGGGATAGCTATTCGATTGAAGTGGTGGGCTTCAATTCTTCTGGAAGTCTTTAGTTGATATTATGTATATTCTTAGACATTTTGATTTATTTCTGGATATTGGTTTTGGCTATGGTTTGGGGTATGTCCTAAACAAATATTCTTACTCTTCTGGTTAGAGTCTTTATGGTACTTCTATGGGTTGGAATAGGTAGGATTGGTATTAGTGTCGACCTTAATATTGGTATTGGCATTGGGGATGACATCCTTGGACATAATTTCTCACTGTTCCATTGTATTTTCTTTTGAGATTAGAGGTGTGGAGACAGACCCTTGAGTCGAAAGGGTTCAAGTTAAGTAGGAGCAAGACCGAATATTTGGAATCTAAGTTTAATGGCTCTAGGGAGGAAGACGAGGTGATAGTAAGGTTGGATTCTCAAGGGTTTGTAAGAGGGATAGTTATAAGTATCTTGGGTATATGATTTAGGAGAATGGTGAGATTAATAAGGACGTCTCTCACTGTATTGTGGCAGGATGGATGAAATAAAGCTCAACTCAGGGGTGTTATAGATAAGAAGGTGCCCCTAAATCTTAAAGGCAAATTCTACAAGGTGGCAGTCCATCCGGTCATATTGTATGACACAGAGCATTTGCCAGTAAAGAACTCTCACATCTAAAAAGTGAAGGTGGTGCAAATAAGAATGTTGTGTTAGATGTGTAGACTTACTAGGGGTGATAGATTTTACAATGAGATTATTTAGGAGAAGGTGATAGTGGCTTCAGTAGAGGATAAGATACGGGAAGGAAGATTGAGATGGTTTAGGCATGTCATAAGGAGGGGCACGGACGCACTGGTTCGTAGGTGTGAGAAGGTTTATTTGGATGGCTTTTAAAGAGGTAGAGGTATACCAAAGAAATACTAGAGAGAGGTTATTTGGCAAGACATGGAGCTATTATAGCTTACTGAGGACATGACCCTAGACAAGAAGATCTGGAGGACGCATAGTAGGTTAGAAGGATAACGCCAAGTTGGGTAGGTAGGGTAGGGCTTTACTTGGTGGGTTTATTAAGCCTTTTTTTCTACCTTGTTGCATTTTGTATTACAATTTCTTACTCTTCTTTGTTTAACATTCCTCTGTTCACTATTATTTTGTAATTAGCATATTTATGTATTGTTATCTTTTTGTTTGGATTTGATTACTATTCCCTATCTTGATTCGGGGGTCTATCGAAAACAACCTTGCTACTTCTACAGAGGTAGTGGTATGGACTGCGTACATCTTACCCTCCCCAAACCTTACAATGTGGGAATAAACTGGGTTTGTTGTTGTTGTAATCATATAGTGTTTTGAAACTCATTTGGCTATGGCCTGGTTTATGGCCCTCGGTTCGGTATTGGTTTGGCTTGTTGGTATGGTTAGTATGGTTTGGTGGAAGGGATGACTTGGTAGGGTTGGTCTAGGAATAGACCTATCCTAAACTTAGTCATTGTCCAATTATGCTAGCTTGTTATATGTTCAGTATTAGTCGGCTTAAGGTATGCTAATGGTGGTTGGATTGGGTAATAGAGGGCGGTCCCCGATCCTGGTTAGACTTAGGATTCCCATTAAGACAAGGCCCTCGGTCGGTTCGTGTCATGCCTTTTAGTGCGGAAGCCAAATAAGTGGCGACCAGGACCTTATTAGCTCTAGTGGCAACTTTAGCTATAGGATAATTTCTCTTCATATGACCAGGCTGACGATAATTGAAACACAAGTTCCTCCTCTCAAAATAATCATGGTAAAGCTATCCACAAAATCTACATGGAGGGTAAGATGGGGCAAACTGAGCTTTACTAAACTAAGATTGGGCACCTTGTTCCTTAGGACCACTACTAGCCTAAAAACAATAATCACCTGAAGGCTTAGGATAAGGAGCACTAGCCATCAAATATGAATTTCCCCAATTCTTCCTCTTGGTCCACTGTCTACCAATATCCCACTATTCTATTGACCTACACCCTACTCTGAATATCTAAACTTCTTGTTCTACCTCTGTCCCATCTCTACCTGGTTCTTTCTCTCATCCTCCACCAATTTCATATAAACCACCAGTCTGGAGATGTCCATGTCATTATTCAACATAGCCCATAACACTCTAACACCAAATCATAGGACAAACTAGAAGAAAATTCCTCATTCTTGATCTCATGTCAGACACTAACTCCGGGGCATAACAGGACAGTTGTAGCAATGTCAAGGCATACTTCTTAACACACATCTTAACCAATATTAAGTTCACAAACTCTTCAGCCTTAGCTTTCCTCAGCTCCTAAGGAAAGAAGTGATCAAGAAAGTTACCTGAAAACTCATCCCACACTACTAACTTGACATCATCACCCCTTATCTCTTGCTATTCCTCATACCACTGGTAAGTAATATTCTTTAACTGATAGGAAGTAAACTCTAAACCTTATGAATCAGTAGCATGCATCACTCTAAAAATTTTCTCTATCTCATCTATAAACCCCTGAGGATCCTCCTCAACCTTAGAGCCTGTAAAGGTTGGGGGATTTAACTTTATAAATTGGAAAACTCGAGTGACCTCAAATAAACCAATAGCCGAACTAACATAATTAGACCGACAAGACTGAGATGCCACCAGTTGGGCAAGCATTTGAGTAGACTAATGGAACTCCGCATTGGAGATGTCTCCCTAAGGTGGTTAAGAGTATCACCAGCCCAAAAAGCTCGGGGAGGACTAGTAGGGTTTGGTGGAACCCCACGTGGAGCAGTACAGTCAGGAGAAGGGACCCTGGATCGGGTCTGCATTTTATACACAAGGCGAGTTCCCTCCACATTTTCCCCAGGTGGGACAAAGGTTACAGCAAAGTTTTTACAACCGTTAGACCTTTGGGGAGGCATGATCTGAAATGTAAGTAAGCTAGGAGTTAGAGAAGTTTCATAGCAACAAGACTTTATAGCACGAAATATAACAGAAGAAAGGGAAACATGCCTAAATGCCTTGTAGCCTCCCCCTTGTAAGTGAGGCACACTACACACCCATAAAATGGACTCTACTCAATATGGATTTGTGGATACCCAAAGACCCAAAACTGTGCTCTAATATTGAGCTTGTCACAACCCAAACCAGGGCCTAATCGTTATGGGTATCTCAAGCCCGCCATAAGCCAAAGACCACCCACTTAGCCTAACCTCTACAACATAATAAATGAATACAGCAAAAGCCAACCAAAAATAGTGAATAAGATAGATGAATCAAATAAAATATGTCACAACCCAAACCAGGGCCTAGCCGTGATAGGCATCTCAAGTCTACAAGTTTAATAACCAATCCGATATCTACAGTACTCTCTAATAAAGCCTCTAATAAAACCAAAGATAGATTGGTCGGGACATGCCCCGGACTATGGCCAAAATCAAATCCATGATAAAGAGTTAATACATAATGGAACCCAAAAAACGAAATAGGGTCTTCCAAAGTATGGAAGCTCACTACTTTAGCCTGACTAACGAGTTGTCCCACAATCACCAAGTCACTGTGCATGAGGAGTAAAAGTATGGCTAGTTCTTACATCACGTGGGGATATAGCATTCTAAGATGGTTAGCAGTTGGAGTGCTAGTATATAACTCAAGGATATAGGATAACATAATGCCATGATAAAAAGTTCAAAATCATTCCAATTCCATGCACATAATCAAATGCATATACATATATATACCATATAATGGGGTAGGGAACAAGGTTTAACATAGACGTTTAAAACCTTAACCTAGTTTGTGTAGATTAACTATCATATAATAGTACCCACGAGCTATATGAACCCAGATCTCACCCCCTGGATGGGCCCCAATGTGTGTAGTTGAACGAATCAACCAATAATCTCATATATATCCACGAGGGACTTGAACCTCCCAATCATATACTAAGGTGACTTAAGTAGCCAATTATGTAAAATAATTTGGGGACTCAAACCTCCCAATAACATAATAATGATAGTAAGGTGGACTCGAACCACCTGATCACAAGTAAGGGGACTCAAACTGTCATGCTATTTAGACCTCTGCATCAACAAATATAGTTTCTAGTATTGGTCCCTCAAGGCTGCAACTTTCACGGACCAGCTACACAACCCACTTTTAAGCCCCATTAAATCATTCCCATTTATTAAACTAGAATACATATTTAGGCATACGTTATTGGTATCATCATACCAACTACACTTGCAAGGTAACATCAATATGCCAAACTAATTATCATCCCTTAGGGGATTTCACAACCCCCTTGGTTCAATTATACATTAACTTGGGGAATTACATAATTATACATTAGCTTTGGGAATTACATAACCTCATAAGGTTCAATTAAAAATCATTATGCTTCATTAGCTTTCCACATCATGTAATACTTTAAGATTAGTTCACTGTGCATACTTTTTATAGTCAAAACCAATTTCACAATATGAGATTGGGGTCATTATCTTATCAATGGTCAATATTCATAAATTGGGGAAAATCACAGTCCCCAAGTTTATTCACCGTGCTCATCCACCCCAGAAGTTCAAAACCATGAATAAAGCATGAACAGTCGTATGTAAACCATAGGAAAAGCAATCAAATCAATAATGTTTCAAAGCCCTCAACCTATATTCAAAATATTAATGAGATCACATGGATACAATTCTAAACATATGTTTTTGATAAAATAATAGTTAGGAAAGAGGAAGATGCCCTAGACACACAAAGATTTGTGAAAAATTAAGAACTTGGAACCTGAATAATGAACATAAGTTGAAACCCTTATGCTTTATTGGGGTTTTGAATTTGAGAGTAAAATAATCAATGTTGTGTTATGAAAACTGATGAGAATTGACTCATATAGTGTTTAGAGGTCATTTATAAGCGAAAGGACCTTATTATCCCTCATTCTAATTAAAATAAAACAATATAGCTATATTTTTACATAGGTTTGTGGCACAGGCCTTATCGCAGAGGCTAAACTCTGTGGCGCAGACCTTAACACAGAGACAAACCTCTATGTCACGAAGTCTACCATGGAATCTATCCTCCATACCACATCAATATTGCAGAGGCTTACTGCCTCTGTGACCTAAAAACATCTTGAATCCCATTCAAAAATTCCTTAGGGACACCCCTTTAACATACCTATCTACAATTTAAGTCAAAAATCGACGTTTTGAACACGGAGAGGCCTAAAATAAAAATACTCAAAATTTAAGGGTGTTACAAAATCCAAGAGTAAAAAAAATGATCAATCATCCCAACACTTGTCCAAAAAATCCTATAAAATTAGAATACCAAACTAAGTCGATACATGCCCCCAACTATGGCCAAAAGAATCCAAAATGAAATTCTAAACAATATAGAAAATATGAAATGATGGGGCTATCTAAAAAATGGAGGTTCACCACTACACAGCATATACACATGAATGCCAAATAATCTAATGCTATACAAGAGCAATAGAAAAAGTCCTTGGACCCAACAGTATGAAATAATGTAGTATCTAAGAATGGTCAGTGAGATAAGCACTAGCATATAATGCAGGGGAAAGTGATAAATAATGTCATCTCCAAAATCCTGTAAAAACCACATGCACAACATTTATATACATATCAATATAATATTGGGATAGGGACAGGGGTCTTGAACATAAGAGTTTAATCCAATATCCTAAACTATGTAGCTCACTCCATCCTAAAGGCACCCATGGCTATATGGGTTCAGCTCCTCTTATTGAAAGGGTCCTAGTATATGTTAGTCACATGAATAGAGGAAATTGAGAAAGGGGTAAAGACAACAAGGTGATAGTCATCGAAAATATAAAGTGTGCACCAAGCACACAGTCATATAGACCCCCACGCTGGCAAATATGGTTTTCAGTGTTGGTCTTCTTGGGACTACACCTTCATAGTGAGCTACACAATTCCCTTTAAACCCAAATTAAAATAATTTACATGTATACCCAACCATTAACCAAGGAGTCTTAATTAAGGCATTTTCTAATAATTTATCATCATACAATTATGCTAGCAAGCTAATTTAATTATGTCATAATTTATGTAACCATTCAACTCCTTAGTTTCATTTAAAATTCAAACTATTTCCACTAAAGGCATTCCAAAATAATTTTCATCATCCATTTATCCTTTAATGTAATGTGATATTTCAATGGTAAGTTAAGCTATGTGAATTTTCATATTTAAAACCAAGTTCACAAAGTGGGTTGAGGTTAATGGCAATACCAAGCCAAAAATCCATCAATTTGGGAAACCCAAGTTCCCCATTCAAATCTCCATAACAATGCATCTAGTTAGTCCTAAAAGCATAGATAATCTACTAAAAACATGGAAAAATCAATTCAAGGAATAACAATCAAAAGCCCTCAACTTAATTTCAAACTCATCAATTAAATCTAATATATAATGATTAAATAAATGTCATAATGTAAAACTCATGTTAAGAATGAGAAACGTGCCTGAAATACCAAGGAATTTGGAGAGAAATCAAGTTTGCAGCTTGGATGGTTAATTCTTTGTAAAACATTTGAATTTTCTTGGTTGGAGAGTTAATGAAGAAAAGTGTAGTGTTTGATATTTGAAAACTGAAGAAAATGGATCAATTTTATGTTTAAAAGTTGTGTCCGGGGTAAAGGGATCAAAATCCCCTCACCCAAAGTGAAAAAACAAAAACTGGATGAAAATTACATAGCGGCATGGCATGCCTCTATTGTGAAGATTAGCCTCTGTAAAATGCCCTTATCATGGAGGGTAAGTAGTGTGGCACGCTACTAACGTAGAGGCTTACTGCCTCGAGTCCCAAAATAACTCTAAACCCTTTCTAAAAATTCTGAAGCTTTTCCAAAACAACCTAGATCATTATTGAAGTCAAAATTGACATTACACATGTGGGAAGGTAACAAATAAATTCATTGAAATTTTTACGGGTCTTACACTAAGTATGAGTTTTGGCTTGAGTCAATGATGTTCCTTAGGCATATGGTGTCTAAGGATGGGATTATGATGGAATTAGCAAATATTGAGGCTATTCGTGATTGGTCCAGGCCCACATCTCTGATCGAGAACGACAACTAATTTTTCTAGGCCAATTATTATAGATGATTCATCGAGGGTTTTGCTACTATTTCAGCACCTATGACTAGATTTACTCAAAAGGAGGTTATTTTCCGATGGTCAGAGGAGTACGAGTTGAGCTTTGGTAAGCTCAAGGAGTTCCTTACCTGGGCTCCTATTTTGAATCTTCCTATTATGGGTAAGAGATTCACTGTGTATTGTAATGCTTCTAGTATTGGTTTAGGTAGTGTATTAATGCAGTAGTGTCATGTTATTTCTTATTCTTTGAGGCAGCTTAAGTTCACGAGTACAACTACCCTACTCATGATTTAGAGTTTGCAGTAGTAGTTTTTGCACTTTAGATTTGGAGGTATTATCTTTATGGTGTGCATTATGAGATTTTCACAAATGACCGCAGTCTGTAACTTTTTATGACCTAGAGAGATCTTAATGTTAGGCAGTATAGATGGATGGAGTTTCTTAAGTATTATGATATGTCAATCTTGTACAATTTAGGCAAGGTGAATGTGGTAGCAGATGCCTTGAGCTGGTAGGTAGTGAGTATGGGTAGCTCTGATTGTATTTTAATTTCTCTGAGGCCATTGGAACTGGACATTCAGTCCTTATCCAACATGATGGTGAGATGATATTTCATATCCTAAGAGGATTCTTGCTTGTGTAAAGGCTAGGTCCTCACTATTTGAGCAGATTTGAGATCTCTAGTATAAGGATAAGAGACTTTGCATCATCCATGATCAGGTGTTTAGTGGTGAGTCCATGAGGGATACTATAGATTCTAAGGGTTACTTGAGGTTTGATTACTACATTTATGTCCTGAGGATCGATGACTTAATTCAATTGATTTTGCATGAGACTCATAGATCTAGGTATTCTATTCATCCGAGTACTGCTAAGATGTATAAAGACTTAAGACAACATTATTGGTGGAGTGCCATAAAGAAATATGTGGCAGACTTTTTAGCTCATTGCTTATGTTGTTAGCAGGTGAAGGCCGAGCATCAGCGACTTGATGGATTGATTCAGAGGTTGCCCATTCCCAATTGGAAATGGGAGCGGATTATCACAGACTTTGTTAGTGGTTTACCTTGTACTTCCTGTAGTTTTGATGGTATTTCGGTCATCATGGATCGGTAGACCATGTTGTCATATTTCATTCCTTTCTAAATATCCTTTAGTGCTGTAAGGTTATCCCATATCTATGTGCGTAAAATTGTCCATTTGCATATGTACCTATATCCATCTTTTCAGATTGGGGTCCATGTTCATTTCTTAATATTGGAGACCTTTCCAAGATGATTTGTGTACTCAAGTGGATCTTAGTGTAGCCTTTCATCTAAAGACCAATGGCCATTCAAAGTGGAATATTCAGGTACTTGAGGATATGCTACAAGACTGTGTTATGGATTTTGAAGGTTAGTGGGAGCAGCACTTAGCCTTGGTAGAGTTCGCATATAATAACATTTATAATCATAGTATTGAGATAGCGCCTTTTAAGGCATTGTATGGTAGGAGATGTTGTTCCCCGAATGGATGGTTTAAGACTTTTGAGGTTAGACTCTTTGGAACTAACTTGCTTCTAGAGTCATTGGAATAGTCAGGGTGATTCTGGATAGGTTGAGGGCAACTCAGAGTAAGTAGAAGGCTTATGCAAAATTTAGGCTTTGTTCCTTGAGATTCAGAGTTGGTAATTGGGTATTCCTTCATGTATGGCCCACGAAGGGTGTGATGAGGTTAAGGAGTAAGGAAAATCTCAGATCTAGATATATTGGACCCTTCGAGATTCTTTGCATAGTGAGTGAGGTGGATTATAAGTTATCCTTACCCCCAAAATTTATGGTTGTACATTCAGTATTTTATAATTCCATGTTGCAGCAATAGATTCTTGATCCATCCAGTACAGTTGGATGAGCAGTTGACCTTCATGGAGGAGCCTATGCTCATTTTTTTAAGTTATGTCAGGTGGTTGCACACTAGGGAGATTCTTGTATTTAAGGTTCAGTAGAGGCACCACAAAAGAGGAGGCTACTTAGAAGATCAAGAATGAGATGTTGTAACGCCTCGAAACCTGGTCTCGAGATGTCACACAGTGCCCAAGACTACGAGTAGTCTCAAGCTAACCCTGTAATCCTGCTACCAAGTCTATAACTCATATTAAAGTAATTTAATCAGATAGCAATGCCAAAATACTAAATTATATCAAAACTGTCTGAGATCAACTGAATATACTGTCTGGAAAGCTAATGCTAAAAGTCTGAAAGTAATAGCTAGTAGTTCGACAAGCCTCTACTTACTAAGAAACTAGAGAGCCATTGTGATAGACCCCCAACTAACTTGGACTAAACTGAAAGTAACTAATCAAATGCTATGAAAGCTAGAAAATCTAGATAAATGGGCCCTCGAACTATGAGGACTCACCAACTGTCGGGATATAGATAGAAATGCCTGAAACACTCACGCTGCTAAAACTGAGAACCTGAACCTACATTATGAGACAATGAAGCAATATCTTAATATTCTAAAAATTCATAGAATACGCATGTTGTATGTAATGACTCACATGGATGGAATAACTGAAAGCTGAAAATCATAAATCATGAATAATAAAACATACTGCATAAACCTGGTGAGGCATAACATTCAAAGTCTAAAAGCTGAACTGTTATCTGTCATACTTTTCTGTTAAACTATAGGGAAAATACTTTTAAAAACTATTCTGAAGATCTTTACTGTGAGTGAAATTATTTTAAAAGCTTTTCTATTGTTCTTTACTAGTAGGGAGGTTCTCTTAACAGACATAAACTATGTGAGCTATCATGGAATCCAACGTCTCATTCCTCTAAGGGGAAAACCTCACATTGGGGAGAGGTATCATACACTTGCTAGGAAGTATAACCTGAGCAAAGTGATCACATCTGTAACTATCATCCATATAGAAATGGGAATACTGAATTTGTACCTACATTGGCTCGTAATTCTAATAAAGTAGGATGCGCTAAACCCGCACTTTCTAATCGGTGCTAAATATTACTCCCTTTAATTGTACGCTCATTCTGTAGGAAATCCACTTTGATAAGTCATAATATTGTATAATGAAAGCTAACTGTGCATCTGTTCATTCAAAACTGAATTTAAGCTGTAAAATGAATTTCATGTCTTAGCTAAAGATCAAAAGATCAAATCTTTATTCAAAGTTGTGTATAAGAATAACATGGGATGCTTAAAAGCATAATCATTCTTGAAGTAGCAATATTCAACTAGGTCTTGATAACCCATACATCAATTCCATGTTACATCATCATAAAGTTCATGCTTGATATGAAAATATTCATAATTCAATTCAAAATCTAGAAATTATAGTCACACACATGAATTTACGAAAATAGACATGTAATTCAACATCCAAAGCACTTGTAATCTCATAATCTTCAAATAGCATTATTTGGGTATGAACCCTAAATTAAATTCATGTAAAATCATGTAAATATATAATTAAAAACTAGTTTTTGGCATAACGATGAAAGATTTATCCTTGTTCAAAACCCCACATACCTTAATTGATGCAGTTGATGAGAACATTTGATTTTGGATTCATATTTGTGCTCTTGAAAATAGATTCTTGATTATCTTGAATTGGAAACCCTTACTTTTGAGCTATCTTGAAGAATGAACGGAAGAAATTAGATTTCTTGAAGATTAAGCTTTGAGATTCTAGGGTTTCTTTAAGAAAGAATTCATGAAATAGGAGCATATAATGATTAGAATGGCTTTAATCCCATGTTTTTCACGATTGTAGGGCTGGGGAAATAACCAAACTACCCTTTTAAAATTAAGTTCAAAAAATTAGAAGCCAATTTGGCACACGGCGTAATGCGGTGGTAATCGCGGTGCCATTCTGGAAAAATGACGATGCGACTTTCCCCTTTAGCGTGACGCGGGCTTATCGTGGTGGCTCACTTGAAAAGGATAAATCCCATTTGGTCCATCACCGTGACGTGGGGCTATTGAGGTAAGCTAGTGGAAATTGAGAAACGAGAACTGAGACATCGCTGTGATGAGAGCCAATCGCAGTGCTTCACAGGAATCAGACAATTGTCAATTAACATGTCACTACAACACGATGCTGCTCATTTTGAGGCACCATCTTCACTAAAAGTGCCATAACTTCTCAACCAAGTATTGAATTGAGGTGAATATCGTTGGAAAGCTAATTTAATTATCTACACAATAGTGGGTCTAGAGCTGGAAAATTCCACGCGAATCAATAGTTACTCATTTCTTAAGTTGACCCTTGACATACTAGGGTCTAAATTAAGCTAGAAAAAATATGGGGTATTAGAATTTCTTCCCCTTATCCTTGAATGAGACTAATTAGGATGAGATGCTGAAAAAATGAGGCTATAAACTGATTATGCACAACTGAAGCATAACTAAACTAATTTGCAAATGCAAGAACTATCGAATGTATGGCTATATAAAGCTGAAACTTGGAATGAAAAGAGATGATCTGAGGAACTTGCTACTTTGAACTGAATCTAAATCTATAGTGAAAAGGTGAGGATACTTGGTTTGCATATCTACTTCTGTTTCCCAAGTGAATCCCTCAACTGATTGATTCTGCCAAAGAACATTGACCAAGGGAACTTCTTTGTTCCTCAGTCTACAAATCTGGCGGTCAAGGATCTCAACTAGAATCTCTTCATAAGAGAGGCTATCGTGAATATTTGTGTTTTCTAGGGGTACAAAAACCACTAGATCACCAATACACTTCTTTAACAAGGACACATAGAACACAGGATGAACGGAGGACTAATCTATAGGCAACTCAACATCGTATGCCACCTTTCCAACACAGCTCAATATTCTGAAAGGGCCAACATAACGGGGACTAAGCTTCCCTTTTTGCCAAATCTCTTTACCCCTTCATGGGTGACACTTTCAAATAAACTAAGTCATCAACTTCAAACTTAAGATCTCTTCTCCTCACATCTGCATACGATTTCTGATGACTCTGGGCAGTTTTTAACCTTTCTCGAATCAATTGGACTTTCTCCCTAGCTTCTAACACCACATCTAGCCCTATCAACGTAGCCTCACCCACTTCGAACCAACCAATAGGAGACCTACATCTCCTCCCATATAGAGCCTCAAATGGGGGCATCTAAATTCTAGCATGGAAACTGTTATTGTAGGCAAATTCAATCAACGGCAAATATCATCCCAACTATCCTTAAAATCAAGCACACATGCCCTCAATATATCTTCTATATTATGAATGGTCCTCTCTGCCTAACTATCTATCTGAGGATAAAAAGCTGAACTAAGATGGACCTGGATACAAAGAGCCTTCTAAAAGGCCTTCCAAAAGTGAGAGGTACACTAAGTACCCCTATCTGAAATAATAGACGAAAGAACTCCATGCATCCTAACCAACTCTCTAATAAACAGCTTAGCATAATCTTCGACTCAGTAGGACATATGAACTGGCAGGAAATGGGCTGATTTAGTGAACCTTTCTATAATAACCCAAATCAAATCATGCTGACGACGCGAATGAGGTAACCCTGTCACAAAATCCATGTTCACCTCTTCCCACTTCCAAGAGGGAATACTAAACTCTTGTAAAGTACCACCAGGCCTTTGGTGCTCTACCTTAACATGTTGATAGACTGAACACTTAGCTATGAACTCTGCAATATATCTCTTCATACCACTCTACCAATAGATCTCTCACAAATCTCAATACATCTTAGTAGCACCAGGATGAATGGAGTAATGTGCACCATATGCCTCAGCCATAATCCATTACCTCAAATTATCAACGCACCACACACATAATCTTCTCTGGTATCTGAATACGCTATCTCCTTCTTGGGAGAAAACCACCACCTTCTGATCTCTAACCGACTTCTTCAACTTAACTAGGATGTGATCTTGATCTTGATCTTGTTTCTCCTTCACCTCAGAAACAAAGGAAGATACTGCACTACTTTAAACCCAAAAACTACTTTCAGCTGAATTAACTAAATGAATATCCAATCTAGCCAATTGATGAACTTCTCAAACTAAACCCTTCTTATAACTTTCTACATTAGAAACACTACCCATAAATAGTCTACTAAGGGCGTCTGCCACTACATTGTCCTTGCCAAAATGATACAAAACACTCATGTCATAATCTTTCAATAATTCCAACCACCTTCTCTGACGAAGATTCAACTATCTCTGCATAAACACATACTACAATCTTTTATGGTCCGTAAACACATCAACATGTACCCCTAAAGATCCCTAAAGATAGTACCTCCATATTTTCAAAGCAAACACAACAATAGCTAATTCAAGATAATGAGTAGGATAGTTCTTTTTGTAAGGCTTAAGTTGACTAGAGGCATAGACTATGAACTTACCTCTCGGTATCAAAACACAACCCAAACCAAATCTAGAGGCATCATAATACACAACAAACATATTTGTACTATTAGGTAATGCTAAGACTGGTACTGAAGTGAGTCGAGTATTCAACTCCTGAAAACTCTTCTCATAAGAATTTGACCACTAAAACTTAACTTTCTTCTGAGTCAATTTGGTCATAGGAGATGCAATAGATGAAAATCCATCAATAAACCGTCTATAATAGCTAGCTAAACCTAAGAAACTTCTGATGTCTGATGGAGAAATAGGTCTAGGCTAGTTTTTCACTGCTTTAGTCTTTTGGGGATCAACTCTTATGCCATCACTGGAAACAATAAGACTGAGGAAAACTACTGACCTTAGCCAAAATTCACACTTGTTAAATTTGGCAAACAACTGGTAATCTCTAAGAGTTTGCAACACAATTCTAAGATGGTCTGTATGATCATCCTCACTATGAGAATATACAAGGATATCATCGATAAAGACTATCACATACATATCTAGGTATAGTTTGATTACTTGGTTGATCAAGTCCATGAAGCCTGCTGAGGCATTGGTTAGTCCAAAGAACATAACTAAAAATTTTAAATGACCATAACGGGTTCTAAAAGTTATTTATAAGATATCATATTCCCTTACTCTAAGCTGATGATAGCCGGATGTAAGGTCTATCTTTTAGAAATAACTTATACCTTGGAGTTAATAAAATAAATCATTGATTCTGGGGAGAGGATATCTATTTTTAACTATAACTTTATTCATTTAATAATAGTCAATGCACATACGCAGAGAACCATCTTTCTTACATATGAATAGGATGGGAGCGACCCATGGAGAAATACTAGGCCTTATGAAGCCCTTGTCTAATAGGATTTGAGTTTCTCTTTCAAATCTTTGAGTTTGGCAGGAGCCATAAAATATGGAGAAATAGAGATAGGCTGAGTATTCGGAAGAAGATCAATTCTAAATTATATTTCCCTATCGGGAGGTACCCCTGGAAAATCTTTAGGAAATACTTCAGGAAACTCATTGACTATACGGATTCACTAAATTGCTGGAGTCTCAAACTTAGTACCTTTGACACAAACTAGATGACAGATACACCCTTTATATATCAACTTTCTAACTTTAAGATAAGATATGAAATGACTCTTGGGAGATACTGAATTGTCTTCCCACTTAAAGACTGGCTCATTAGGAAACTGAAACTTTACCGCACGGGTGCGAAAATCTATGGATGCATAACAGGAATGGAGAAAATCCATACCAAGAATAAGGTCAAAGTAAATCATGTCGTGCTAACATGGTCTTATGAAGGACAGTAATGGGACACTTTCTATAGATCTATTTGGCAATAACGGACTAACCTAATGGAGTGGAAACCAAGAAGGTCTTAGGAATCTTTTTAGGTCCTATTTCAAAATTCACTGTAACTAGTGGATTCACAAAAGAGAAAACAACATATAAATATCAAGATAAAAGACATAAAGCATAAAAGTAACAATATGTGGTGATCTCTCTTGCTTCTGGTGGGATGGTAAAGAATAAAAATAATTCAAGTGCTAACTGCCACTGGTACAGATGATGCGCCCTGAGGAGGGTTTAGGCGAGCTATTAGAGTTGGTGCACTAGCAGCCTAAGTCTGAGGATGAATATCTCGACTTCTTTGCTTAGCATACAGATATTTCTTGATACCATGGCCCAACTGGCCACATTTAAAACAATCTTTCTGACGCAAAAAGCACTCACCAGGATGATTCATACCATATCTAGCATATGAAGGATAACTAGGGCTTCTACCCACACTATTCTGAGACCGGGACATAGAAGTCTTACCCTATAATTTCTATCTGATACTAGGTGTGGGAGGACTGGCTGAAGATGGCTCTAGAAAGGGTGGATGACTCTAAAACTATGAACGATTTCCCTCTGCAGACCTTGACTAACCATACTCAAACTGCCCAGTTCTAGCCTTATTATTACTTCTATCTCTTCTCTTTAATTTTTCTACCTCAATATATTGGGCATAATTCATCAATCTAGCAATATCCATATCTTCAATAAGCATGGAAGTCCTACACTCCTTGACTACCAATCCAGACACTCTAGTAACAAACTTACTCTTACTAGATCTAGTGTCAGCCATCAAATTAAGAGCATAGATAGCTGGTTGAACTTAAGGCAGTACTCCTTCACTTTCATTGAGCCCTACCTCAGGTTCATGAACTTCTCAATCTTTTTTCCTACAGCTTATTCGTAAAGAACCTTTTTACAAATACATCCTGAAATACCTATCAACTCATGGGAGCTACATTCTCACCCTTACCTTTCTTCCAAATAACAACCCAATCATAAGCCACATCCTTTATCCTATAAGAAGCCAATTCTATACTTTTCTCTTTAGTAACATGCATAACTTAGGTGATCTTTATCACCTCATCTAGATACAGCCGTGAGTCCTCACCTACCTTTGACCCAAAAATTTAGACGGATTCATCCTCATGAAGTCATCAAGTCTTGCTGCAGCTAAATACCTTTTTGCTAATGCAAAACTACGACCTAATTATTAGCCTGAACATCAGCAGTCACAGCTTGGGCTAACACCTAAAAGGCAACCCAAAATTTGGCATGAGACATATTCTCATTTAAAGAATCAACAGGCTGGGGTGGATGGTTATCATTCCTACATGCATTATTTTTGTGAGGAGGCATGTTCTGTCATGAAAGAGCATGAGTTAAAAGAAGATAGAGATAGTTGTAAGCACGATGGATTATGAAAAACAGAAATGATTTCCCAAAATATCCCATAGCTTCTTGCTCATAAATGTGGCATGCTTTACACCCATGATCAAGACTCTATGTGACACAGATTGTCTAACTCCATAGGACTCTCTAATTCTTAGGCTCTGATATCAAGTTTGTAACACCTCAAAAACTGGTCCCAAGATGTCACACAGTGCTCAAGACTATGAGTAGTCTTAAGCTAACCCTATAATATTCCTTTGGCATGTGGTGTCTAAGGATGATATTATGATGGACCTAGCAAATATTGAGGCTACTTATGATTAGGCCAGGCCCACATCTTTGATGAAGAATTATAGCTTGTTTAGCTTGGTCAATTATTATTGATGATTCATCAAGGGTTTTGCTACTATTTCAGCATCTATGACTAGATTGACTCAAAAAAAGGTTTCTTTTTTAAGGTCTGAGGAGTGTGAGTTGAGCTTTGGTAAGCTTAAGAAGTTCCTTGTCTGGGATCCTATTTTGGATATTTTTATTGAGGGTAAGGGATTAAATGTGTATTGTAATGCTTCTAGTGTTAGTTTAGGTAGTATATTAATGCAGCAAGGTCTTGTTAATGCTTATGATTTGAGGCAGCTTAAGGTTCACAAGTAAAACTACCTCACTTGTGATTTAGAGTTAGCAGCAGTAGATTTTACACTTAATATTTGGAGGTATTATCTTTATGGTGTGTATTGTGATATTTTCACAAATCACCATAGTTTGCAGCTTCTTATAACAGAGAGAGATCTTAATTCTAGGCAGCATAGATGGATGGATTTGCCTAAGTATTATTATATCTCAGTCTTTTACAGTTCAGGCAAGGTGAATGCGATAGAAGATACCTTGAGCTGAAAGGCAGTGAGTATGGGTAGCTTGGATTGTATTTTAATTTCTCCAAGGCTATTGGCACAGGACACTCAGTCCTTATCCAACATGATTTTAAGATAATATTTCAAAGCTTAGGATGATTCTTTCTTGTGTAAAGGCTAGGTCCACACTATTTGAGCAGATTCGAGATCGCCAGTTTGAGGATAAGAGACTTTGCATCCTCCATGATTAGGTGTTTAGTGATAAGTCCATGAGGGATACTATAGATTTTGAGGGTGACTTGAGGTTTGATTACTATATTTGTGTCCTGAGGATCGATGACTTAATTCAGTTGATTTTGCATGAGGCTTATAGTTCTAGGTATTCTATTCATCTGAGTACTAATAAGATGTATAAATACTTGAGGCAACATTATCGGTGGAGTGGCATAAAGAAAGATGTGCTGGACTTTGTAGCTCATTACATATGTTGTCAGCAGGAGAAGGCCGAGCATTAGCGACGTAGTGGATTGATTCAAAGGTTGCCCATTCCCAACTGGAAATGGGAGCGGATTACCATAGACTTTGTTAGTGGTTTGCCTTGCAATTCCTATGGTTCCGATGGTATTTGGGTCATCATGGATTGGTTGACCAAGTCATCATATTTCATTCCTATTTAGATATACTTTAGTACTGAGAGGTTAGCTCATATCTATGTGCTTGAAATAGTCAATTTGCATGTGTGGCTATATCCATCTTTTCAGATTGGGTTCCATGTTCACTTCTTGATTTTAGTGACCTTTCTAGGAGAAGTCATGTACTTGGGTGGATCTCAGTACAGCCTTCCATCTGAAGACCAATAGCCCTTTGAAGTAGAATATTTAGGTTCTTGAGGATATGCTATAAGATTATGGTATGGATTTTGGAGGTCAGTGGGAGCAGTACTTAGCCTTGGCAGAGTTCGCATATAATAACATTTATAATTTCAGTATTGAGATAGCGTCTTTTAAGGCTTTGTATGGTAGATGATATCATTCCACGATTGGATGGTTCGATACTTTTGAGGTGAAACTCTTTGGCATTAAATTTCTTCAGAAATTGTTGGATAGAGTCAGGGTGATTGTGGATAGGTTGAGGGTAACTCAGAGTAAGCAGAACACTTATGCATACTTTAGGCTTCGTGCCTTGAGATTTGGAGTTAGTGATTGGGTATTCCTTTGTATATGGTCCATGAAGGTTTTGATGAGGTTTAATAGGAAGGAAAAGCTAAAATCCAGATATATTGGACCCTTTGGGATTCTTTTCATAGTGAGTGAGGTGGATTATAAGTTAGCCTTACCCCCAAATTTTGTTACTGTCCATCCGATTTTCCATGCTTCCATGTTGAAGAAATAGATTCTTGATCCATACATTCCAGTCGGATGAGCCGTTGACCTTCATGGAGGAGCCTATGCTCATTTTTTCAAGTTATGTCAGTCGGTTACACACTAGAGAGATTTTAGTAGTTAACGAGAAGATACCCTCCATTCAACTAATGGAGATAGCAAGGAGATAGAATTAGTCATCTTCTACAATTGGTAAAGGGATCAAACAACTTTGAGCTTCGGAGTTGTCCTCGTTGGAATGTATATTTTGCAGCCAACCACACTATATATTAGTGTGACAATGAAAAGAGAGACCCGAATTAGTAGTAACCAAGAAGTTGTCCAGTAAGAAAGGCTATCTCAGATATTTTCTTAACAATCAGTTTATACAATAAGAAAGTGTTAAGACCGAGAGAACTGTAAAGTAATTTAATCAGATAGCAATACTAAAATACTGAATTATATCAAAACTAGCTGAGATAAACTGAATATACTATCTAGATAGATAATGCTAAAAGTCTGAAAGTAATAGCTAGTAGTCCGACAAACCTGAAAGTTGTGTATAAACATAACATGTGATGCTTAAAAGCATAATCATTCTTGAAGTAGCAATATTCAACTAGGACTTGATAACCCATGCATCAATTCCATGTTAAATCATCATAAAGTTCATGCTTGACATAAAAATATTCATAATTCAACCCAAAATCTAGAAATTATTGTCACATGCATAAATTTTCAAAAATAGACATGTAATTTAACATCCAAAGCACTTGTAATCTCATAATATTCAAATATAAATATTTGGGGTATGAACCCTAAATTGAAATTCATGTAAAATCATGTGAATTTATAATTAAAAACTAGTTTTGGGCAAAAGGATGAAAGATTTATCCTTGTTCAAAACCCCACATACCTTGATATAACTGATAAGAACACTTGATTTTGGATTCCTATTTATGCTCTTGAAGATAGATTCTTGGTTATCTTGAATTGGAAACCCTTAATTTTGAGCTATCTTGAAGAATGAAGAGAGGAAATTGGATTTCTTGGAGATTAAGCTTTGAGATTCTAGGGTTGCTTTAAAAGAGAATTGATGATATAGGAGCATATAATCCTTAGAATGGGTTTAATCTCATATTTTTCATAAATTTGGGGGTTGGTGAAATGGCCAAAATACCCTTTTAAAATCAACTTCAGAAAACTGGAAGTTGATTTTGGCACACGGCATGATGCAGTGGTAATAGCGGTGTCATTCTAGAAAATTGACAATGCAATTTTATGCTTTAGCGCGACGCGGGCTTATTGCAGTGGCTCACTGGAAAAGGAAAAATCCCATTTGGTCTATCACCGCGATGTGGGGCTATCATGATGAACTATTGGAAATTGACAAATGGGAACAGAGACGTCACTGCGACGCGAGCCAAATATGGTGCTTCACTGGAATCGGAAAATTGTCATTTGGCATGTCACCACAACGCAGTGCTGCTCATTTTGTGACAGTATTTTCACTAAAAGTTCCATAACTTCTCAACTGAGTATCGGATTGAGGAAAAATTGGTATCTTCGAAAGCTAATTCAATTTTCTACACAATGATGGGTCTAGAGCTAGAAAATTCCACACGAATCAAAAGTTATTCATTTTTTCAGTTGACCCTTCACATACTAGGGGATAAATTGAGCTAGGAAAAGTACGGGGTATTACAGATATGAACCCAGTATCCTCACCTATTCAGGACTTTAGGTACATCCTAATCCTTTACTTTCGCGAACAAAAGTTCCTTTAGTAATGGATATCGTAATGACCCTTCAGGTCATTTTTAGTATTTCTATTTATTTTTTCCATTATATCTTTCCTATGATTGCACCAAGTTACTTATGTCTTATTGAGACTGATAGCTCGGTTACCGAGAGTTTTTTTTTATTTTTAGAGCTAATTTTCTATTGTAAAATCTTTACAGGTTCAAATTGGCTATCGGGAAAAAACACTAGTCAAACAACCTCGTATGCCAAATTTGATGGTTCCAGCAGCTTTGGAATGTTGACTTTAGTCTAGTTGGACCTTTGGTTTGGGTCCTGAGACACTCAGACTCATTTTGAGCCATTAGTTGAAAATTAGGAAAATGGTAAGTTGGGTGTGGGGACCAACTTTTTGTCAAAATGACCTCAAATAGAAGTTTTGACTGCGCTATTGAGTTCGAGATGTAAAATTTATAGGTTAACATAGTCCATTTGCGGTATGAGGTTTTGGATGAATCTCGAGCGGTTGGTGGGGACTTAAAAATTTCCAAGTCTCAGCTGCGCTAGTGCACTTGTATCCGTGAGTCTTGATTTTTTAAGCAACCTATCCACCACCAGCGAGTATCATGAATGCTACACTTATGTCTCAAAAGTGACTCCCTCTAGCAGCGGACAGGTATGGTGTAAGCGATATATTTTGTCGCAACACAACTTTTGCCCCTTTAGGCAGGTATTGCATATGAGATCCGCAGGTTGAGAATGTGATACTCGTGTACCTGGGAAACATATAAATACCTCATTTACCCTGGTGTTTTCATTTCTCATTCATTCTCAAGAGTCTTAAACCTGAAAAAGTGGGATAGCTTGGGAATAGTAATTGTGGGTGATTTTTGAGCTTTGATAAAGATTAATTACGTGTTTGTCATTCAGTGTATGGTAAAATTCATTAATTTTCATGGTTTTTTTTCCTTTTCTCCTTCTAAAATCCCAAAAACTTAGTGACTTGATTTTAGCACCAATATAGATCGAAATTCACCCATTTTGGGTAAATATTCCTTGAGCATATGGGGACGTTGAGTTGGTTTCGGGAATGCGATTTTCGTAAATGGTCCTCACATGTTATTTTTGCCTAATTTTGGACCCAAATCATAATAGTGCAATATAGGTATCATCGTTCTCATTTTTATGAGTAGATTGTGATTTTGATAGCGTGGCACCTTGCGAGCTTCTTGAAAGGGGAAAATCGGTGATTTAACAAATTCTTCAAGCTTTTTGTGGTGTCCAAGTAGATAGGTTTTCCTCCTTTATAGATTTATATATTTCATAGTTTGCTTATGATATTATGTTAGATTTAGGATGGGTTTTAGGTAATAGTGATATGAATGACATTACTCAAGTTAGTTGGACCATATAAGCTATCCAAAAATTGTAATTTGGGCATAGTTGGCTTAGTTGGTTAATTACTTAGTAGAATTTCTATCTTAGAGAAAATTATGACTTTCTTAACATCTAAAACGATATCTAGATACCTTATCCTAGTCTAGAGTACAGTTTACTTTGTAATAGATTTCGGGGATTGAAGTGGGTCTTTCGACCCACCTTAGGCTACGACTTGAACTTGTTTTGTTAGACCTTTATACTCTCGTTATACATTTTAAAATGCTTATTATGAGGCTTAGTAAGACTAGATACTTAATAGTTATAATGGTTTTATATTTGGAGTTGATGCTAATTACAATAAAACTCGGTAGTTACGGTATTGATGATATGAATATAGGTTTGAGTTTGACAATTAAGTTTGATATTTATGATATATGTATCGATTTGAGTCCGGTAATTGATTATGATATTGATGATACATATAAATATACCAGTTCAAGTCTGGCTATTGATTATGATATCAATGATATATATATATATATATATATTGATATATGTATTGATTCAAGTTCGACTATTTACTATGATATTAGTGAAATAAATACTGGCTCGAGTCTTGTAAGAAGAAGTGTTCATTGTGTGACATGATACGGATGGGTTTCCAGGGATAACATAAAGCTTGGTAGGATATAGTTTCTCGATTATATGTTTTCCTTTATTGTACCCTCCAGGATTATGGAGGGATTGATATGTCATGGAAACACGACACTTTTGATTCTTAAAACCATGAATTTATGCATGTACTTAGGTTATTTTAGTGAATATGATGCACTTTTGTGTTTGTTGTAGGTAAAACAGATCTACAATAGTGTTAGGATGAAAATCAAAGAAAAAGACCTAAAAAGACCAGGTCTAATTAAGATACGAGTCACCTCACGAGTCATTAGCACAGCATACGACTCGTAGGATGACACGTAATCACAATAGAACCAAAGACCCAAACAAAATTCTAAGTAAATAAAAGATACGACTCAGTAATATGAGTTATAAGCAGAAGGTACGGGTCATGACTAGGAGTCGTAAGAATAACAGTGTCTAAAGCTACAATCCAAAGTTGGAAGTCTCCAAAGTATACGATTTTGAAGTATGAGTATGACTCGTATGTTCAAACCATAAGTAGTCCAGTGTCCAATCTTGGAAAAAAAGAAGTCCCTAGTGGATACAAGAGAAGGACACGAGTCGTATGATCATGATACGACTCGTAAGCAGAAGTCGTATGAAGATCAAAAAGTTAAAGCCTTGGGAGACAAGTCACTAAAATAGATATGAGAGGGCATTGTACGACTTGTATGATGAGCATATGAGTAGATGGATGAATCGTACCATGCACCGACTTAACTTTTCCTTTTCGGTTTTTATTAGGATTTCTTAATATTTTTGAGATACTATAAATACCCTAGGGTTTATATTATATTTGGTTACACACTTTGATAATCTTTTATACACTTTTACACACTTTACACACTTTTACATACTTTAGAATTGCTTTACATTATTGATAGTTTGTTCTATGGATTTTGGGTTTCATTCAATTGAACACTTCAAATTTTATTCATCTCATTATTGTGCAATTGATTACATGCTTTCTTTATTAATTATCATGGATTATTGCATGAACATGAGCAGTTAACTTCCCTAGCTAAAGTTATGGGAACCCTGGTAAATTAATTGCGTAAGGGATGTGGGAGATTGATCTATTCTAAAGTAAACTGAATGTATCTTAATATTCTTCATATAAATTGACCTCAAAGCAACTGTAGAATCTTAGGGATAACCTGTATTCATAAACATCCTCACAAGGGAGTTTGTGATTGGGAAGCGAATATTAAGATAGAAATTTCAGATTCACTTCCACCATTACTATTCCTCTATCTCATCTAATCAACCCGAGACTCAAAAGGTGAGGTTGGAACTAAAGTCATAGACAAGGAGAAACAAGGTGATGCCCTGAAACTCACAAGATAAAGGGTGAGATTTATTAACATATTTACAAGACTGTTGATAATACAAAGCTTGTCAAATTTACATGTAGAGCAGCAGAATAGGTGGGTTGAACACGACAAACTTACAGAGTTAAGAATCCATGAGGAACACAGTCCTAGAGTTCATCTTATACTGTTTACAACTCAAAGAATTCAAAAATCAATTACTATTCACTGATTACTTTTAAAATCCCCCCTTTACTTCTCTGCACTGCTCGTGAATTATATCAGACCAAGAAACTGTTCAGTATCTTTTTTTGTAGGTTAGACCCCAACCTAGTTGGGTTACTATATTTGGCATCGACTGGAGCATATAGTTCTTTGGACGTTAGTTTTGAGTGACATTAAACTTTAGCGCCATTGTCGGGGAAAACGGTGTAATTATTGATTGAATTTCTTGAAGTTCACAATTTTTATTTTCTATTTTTAAGTTGGCATACGTTGGTGTATTTAAAACACTAGGATAAGGTGTAATCCCTTACTCCCTTTTGATTCAGAGCCAGAAAGAATTTTTAAAACACCATGAAGAATGGTAGAACAAGGTCATGATGGTGTTCCTGCTGGGATTCAAGATCCTACACCTATTGATCCAAATGCGGCACTCCCATATACTCCACTTGATCCACATAATATTACAGATATATAGACACAACAACTTTTAAAACAAGAGAGATGAGAAGTTAAAGAAGCTAGATTATCTAAGCAGGCTCAGAATAGAGAACTAGCCAGGCCGAAACAAGTGGGTGATAGAGTTCAGAGAGGCAGAGTTCCAGTGATCCCTGCATACCATCCTTTACAACCATATGAGGAAGAAGACGAGGATATGGGATATGTTAAAGCGGCTGAGATCAGAGCAATCATTTCTTCACCTGTACTCCCCAATGTGAAGTTTGACATTACTTATGCATGATCCAGCTATTGAATTTAAAAGGTGTGTTTTTAGGAGCAGCAACTGATAATGCAAATCTATATCTTTCTAACTTTACTGGGATCTACACATCATATACTATTCGGGGGATAGACCAAGAAGCTTTGAGGTTGAGGTTGTTCCTATTTTTTCTGATTGGAGAAGTATCACTGTGGCATGGAGAACTTCCAAAAGATCAATCACTTCATGGCATGAGTTGTGGAAAAGTTTCTTAATAGATTTTTCCCTCTCGCAAGGATGCTACAGTTTAAAGATGAAATTTATAACTTTAGATAGTAACCTGTAGAATCTTTGTATGAGGCATTGTTTAGATTCAAGAAGAAGCTGAGCATGGTACCTAATAACAAAATTAGAGGGTCAAATTTGTTGGAAATCATCTATAGATCACTAAATGTCAATTTGAGGGCAATGGCAGACGCTATTATAGGAGGTTCATTTATTTGACTTTAATGGGATTATGCACAACAGATTCTAGATGATATTTCTATAACTAATAGAGAATGGCATACTAGAGATGCTGAGTATGGTGTAGGTGCATATGCTATTAGAGCAGCTGGTGATTATGGAGTAAATAATGACTTAGTAGCATAAGAGTTTGCTCAAATTCAGACAGATATTGGCTGGGTACTGAGAAAGTCAATGCAGTTGGGAAATAGGGTTCTACTTCTAAAACTTTTGAGATTGAATCTGAAGAAGAAGCAGAGTATCTTAATCATAGTTTTGCGGATTTCGAGCCCAAGGGCAAGGGAATCAAGGTTGGAACTATTATAATGATATATACAGAGATAGAAGTAGAGTAATTTGGTGATTGGCAGTGGAAAGATGACCACAAATACAAGAGTAACAAATATGTTCCACCAGGTAGCCGTGATTCAGAATCTAAAATAGAGGCAATGTTGTCAAAACTGGTAAAAAGGCAAGATATTTATCTTAAGGAGATTAAGACAGATCTATCCAGGATGAATCAGAAAGCTGAGTCACATACTATAGTAATTAAATAACTTGAGCAGCAATATGGTCGGATGTCGGCTACATTAAATCAGAGGCAACCTAGCACTCTTCCTTGTAACACGATTGCAAATCCAAAAAATAATGGTCACTACCATGACATTACCACTCAGAGTGGTAAAAAAGTATAGACCCACCTGTACCCACTATTGATAAGTAGAAGATTGATGATGATGATATTGATGTGGAGAGTAGTAGCAAGCAAGACATAGGAAAGGGTGAGATCGAGGAGCCTGTTCTGACGCCTATTCTGAGAACTCGTCCTCCTTTTCCTCAAAGTCTGAAAAAGAAACAAAAAAAGGGTAAGTATAAAAAAAAAGTCTATGCTAAAGGAACTATCAGTCAACATCCCACTTGTAGAGGCATTGGAGAAAATACCAGGATATACAAAATTTATGAAGGATGGTTGGTGAGTTATGAGCCAGTCAATAATATTCATCATTATAGTGTTGTAGTTACTAGATCATTGGTAGATAAGAAGGAATATCCTGGCGCTTTCACCATTCGTTGCACTATTAGGTCTTTTGAGTTCGCTCATGCACTATATGATTTAGGTGCTAGCATCAACCTTATGTCATTTGTAGTATTCAAATAGTTTGGCTTGGGAGCTTCCATGAGACTAGTGATGGCGGATAGGATAGTGAAGAATCCAATTGGTATTCTATATGACGTATTGGTGATGGTGGATTCTTTGATCATTACTGTTGATTTTGTGATCTTGGACTATGAAGTGGACTTTAAAGTCCCAGTTATTTTGGAAAGACCACTCTTGGCGATAGGTAGGACGTTGATTGATTTGGAAAATTAACATCTGATGTAGAGACTTAGTGATAAACAAGTGACATTCAGTGTATGTAAATCTATGAAGCAGCTGGATAATTTAAGAGTGATATTCGTGATTGAGGTATATGACGAAGAGATGGATTCATTCTATGATGTTGATTTATTGATGATGCTCCAGATACTGTTCCTATTGAAAAAATATTAGGTATTAAAGCTCTAGCGGCCGTGATCATGAACTTTGATAGTGATGACATTGAGAACTATGATGAGATGGTATGTTCTCTCTATAGGAGTGGTTCATACATTTATAAACCAAAGAATCTTAATTTGGATTTTAAGAATAGAACTACTGCACCGAATCGTCCATCCATTGAAGATACATCGGTCTTAGAATTGAAGGCTTTCTATTCTCATTTGTGATATGCATTTTTAGGAGCCAACAATACTTTACCAGTTATTATTGCAGCTGAAGTGACACAAAAGTAGAAGCTTTGTTATTATGCAATAGAGATTCAAGAGGGCCATTGGTTGGTCCATTGTAGACATTGTGGGTATCCTGCTTGGAATTTGTACTCATAAAATTCAACTTCAACCAGACTATATTCCAAGTATAGAGCATCAATATCGACTTAATTCTTCTATACAGAAGGTGGTGAAAAAAATAATTATGTGGCTGGATGCCGGTGTGGTGTATCCTATTGTTGATAGTAAGTGGGTCAGTCCGGTATAATGTATTCCAAGAAAGGGTGGTATTACTATTGTGCCTAATGAGAAAAATGAGATAGTGACAACGAGTCTATTCAAAGGATGGAGAGTATGCATGGATTACAAAAAATTGAATGCATGGACTCAGAAGGACCATTTTATTATGCCCTTCATGGACCAGATGTTAGATAGGTTAGTGGGGAGATAATGGTACTGTTCTCTTAATGGTTATTCAGGTTATAACCAAATTACTAATGCACCTACAGATCAAGAGAATATAACCTTCACATGTCCTTATGGGACCTTTGCATTCAAACATATACCATTAGGGCTATGTAATTCGCCAGCCATATTTCAGAGATATATGATGTCAATCTTCCCTAACATAGTAGAAGACACCATAGAAATGGTTATGGATTATTTTTTAGTTATTGGTGATTCTTTTGATGACTATCTGCATCTCTTGGACAATGCTTTATGAAGGTGAGAAGAATGCAACTTAGTTCTTAATTGGGAAAAGTTCTATTTTATGGTTAAAGAAGGTATAGTGCTTGGACACAAAATTTCAAAAGAGGTATTGAGTTAGATAGAACAAAAAATTAAAGTGATCAGTAAATTACCCTCGCCAATTTATGTGAAGGGTGTTCGTAGATTTTTGGGACATGTTGGGTTTTATAGGCAATTCATCAATAATTTCTCCAAGATTGTAAACCCTCTTTGTAGGATTCTTGAGAAAGAGGTGAAATTTGAGTTTACTGAAGCCTGCTTGAAGGTTTTTCAATCTCTGAAAGAGAATTTAATGAATGCTTCTAATATTGTACTTCTAATTGGGCCTTTCCTTTTTAGATTATGTGTGATGCGAGTTGTCTGGCCTTAGCGGCTGTACTAGGTAAACAAAAATACAAGATCCTTTATCCATTTACTATGCTAGAAAGGTACTAAATCTTACTCAAAAGAACTACACCGTGATAGAACAAGAGTTGTTGGCAATGGTTTTTGCCTGTGAGAAGTTTAGGTCTTATTTGATTGGGACAAAGGTGATTATGCACACTGATCATACAGCATTGTGGTACTTAATGGCAAAAAAGAATGCAAAACCTAGACTGGTTAGATGGGTGTTATTGTTGTAAGAATTTTATTTCAAGGTCAAGGATAGAAAAGGAACTGAGAATCAAGTTGCAGATAATTTGTCTAGGCTTGAGGAGGAAGCTATGCAAAATATTGAAAATAGTCTAGAGATTGATGACAATTTCCCAGATGAAAAGATATTAGGAGCTTTCCAGGATCTAATTTCATGGTTTATAGACTATGCAAATTATCTAGCAAGTGATATAATCCCCAAAGATCATTTCTTTTAGTAGAGAAAGAAGTGTATGCATGAGGTAAGGAAATATTTATGGGATGAGCCTTATTTATTCAAAATTTATGTGAATGGGATGATTTATAGATGCATACCTGAGATGGAGATAATGAATATACTTAAGGCTTATGACTCTTTTCCAATTAGGGGTCATCATGGAGTAACCTATACAGTCCACAAGATCTTCTAATGTGGGTAATATTGGCCAATAATTTATAAAGATGCACAGTATTTTGCTTCTGGTTGTGATCAATGTCAATGAAAAGGTAATATCTCTAGATGCCATGAACTTCCTATGACTCCTATCTTAGAATTGGAATTATTTGATGTATGGGGTATAGACTTCATGGGTCCTTTTATGAGTTTGTTTGCATGAAGTATATACTTATGGATGTGGATTATGTTTTTAAATGGGTGGAAGCAATTGTGCTTCCCAACAATAAAGCACTTAGTGTCACTGTATTCTTGAAAATGCATATCTTTTCTCCAATTGGCTTGCCATGTGCTATCATTAGTTATGATGGGTCACATTTTTGTAATAATCTATTCAAAAGTTTGTTTGAGAAGTATTGAGTGAAACACAAGGTGGATACACCTTATCATGCGTAAACTAGTGGAAAAGTTGAGGTGTCCAACAGAGAAATCAAGTCCATCTTGTCAAAAAAAGTAAATGCCAACAGTACTAATTGGTTACGGAAATTATATAATGCATTATTGGATTACCGAACAGCATTCAAGACCCCAATTAGTGATTCACCTTATCAGCTAGTGTATGGTAAGGCTTGTCACTTGCCTATTGAGCTTGAACATAAAGCTCTGTAAGCTTTGAAGAAGCTGAATTTTGAGTGGCAAGATTCAGCCAAGTCAAGGATGAATAGTATGAATACGTTGGATGAATTCCGACTCCGGGCGTATAAAAGTTCTACACTTTACACGGAGAAGATGAAGATGCATCATGATCACAAAATTGAGAAAAGAATCTTCAAAAAAGGTGACCAGGTATTGCTCTACAATTCAAGGCTTCGCTTGTTTCCAAGTAAGTCTAGATCGTATGATCCCTTTACTGTGCTAAGAGTGTTTCCATATAGTGCTTTGGAATTGAAGAGGGATGGTGAATCCTCATTTAAGGTAAAAGGGCAAAGACTAAAGCATTATATGGTTAACACTAAGAAATAACGATTATCTTTGAAATGGATCTTAGTAAAGTTTGAGTAACAAAGGTCATTAAGTCATGCCGCGATATTAAATCAAGCACTGCATGAGAGGCAACCCATGGGCTAGTTGGTGAAATGTAAGTACCTTACTTAGGCACGTTGTGCTGTGACGTTAAATCAAGCGATGTGTGTGAGGCAACCCATGTTTTTGTACTTATTTATTTATAGGATAATATGTTTGTTCAGTGTGCAGGACTAAAGATTGAAGAAAATTTCAAGAAGTTTGGTCATACGGACTCTTTATAAGTCATATCTAGATGGTAAACCTCTTGAGTAGAAGTCATATGGACCAGGAAGAAAAATTAGAATTAGGTGAAAGTTCTTGGAATGGATACAATTCTCAAAATGAGTCATACCCTCAAGGTACTACTCATCACATAGAGTCGTACCCATTCCAGAACCCAGGTAAGGTTCCAGGCCTAAACGAGTCAATAAAATCACGTAATCCTGGGTACGAGTCGTATATACAACTCGTACTCAAGCTTACCAAGTTGGGGTCGCGGGTCAACATAGCCCAGCATTTGAGTTAAAAAGAATATGGTACCCTTCATCTACCCGATATCCAAAATGCACCCACCACTATTTTTACTCAATTTTCAAGCTACCACCGTACAAATTCAATTGGAAACAACTCAAATAACTTTCCAACTTGCTCTAATTCTTAACTCGCATCGATCTAAGCACAAATTAAGGGGAAAAGGATTGAAGTCGGGAAACCTACACATGCACTCATTCATGTAAGTTTTCAAAATCTATCCCATCATATTTCAAGTTGAAATTATCAATGTAAGATCTCTTGAACTTGGTTTAAGTTGAATTTACATATATGTTGTGTTTTCGGTACCCTAGTTCTTAGATTTTAGTTGAAAATGGAAATTGGGGGTTACACTGGTGTTGGGTGTTGAAATTGGATGTTGCTTTGATTAAATTTGGATAATATTGTTGAATAAAATATACGGGCAATTTTGGAAATATTTTTTAAAGTCAACTCTAAGGTTGGATCATTATGTTGTAATGGATACAAAATATCTTATGACTCGTACCCACAAGTAACGAGTCGAAACATAACTCGTACCCACTAACAATATAAGAGTTTAACTATGTTTGGGTTCTGGTAAAGGTATGATTGGCCTAAAGGAGTCGTACCAAAAACATATAACTCAGACACGTAATTCGTATCGACCTAGGTAAATGCCATAGTTTAGACTTTTGTTTCTGACTTGCTTACTGGTGTTGGTAATGAGTCATACCTTAACTTACAAATCATTAGGAGGACTCATAAGAAATCCGGTGAACACCTATGTGTACATTGAGTATCATATGACTCGATTATACGAAACATACCCAGTACATACGACTGGTACCCTCTACTCATACTCAAATCAGTTGATGTACACTAAACTTTTGTTTATTCTTTTGCTTTCTTTTCTTTATTTACTTACTACTGAAGGTGTAATTGAGGGTACAAAACTCTTCCTCATACAAACAAGTGCCTAAAATGGGAAATAAGAAAGCACAATTGTCCATTTCTAAGGCCACTGAATCTTCCACCATTACTAGCAAATTATACGATGGCACACAAAAGGACAAGATTAACCTAAAAGCAATAAAGGGTTCCAAGGAAAAGAAGATAGCATCTCTAGAGGATACACCTCCATGAGGTTCAAGGAGAAAGAACTCGACTATTTATTCTCTTCATACACCGCCACTATCAGATGAT
This sequence comes from Capsicum annuum, assembly GCF_002878395.1. Classification (NCBI taxonomy): domain Eukaryota; kingdom Viridiplantae; phylum Streptophyta; class Magnoliopsida; order Solanales; family Solanaceae; genus Capsicum; species Capsicum annuum. The sequence goes on along the minus strand of NC_061122.1, from coordinate 141,906,110 downwards.
GTCGAATCTAGTTCTAAAAAAGCAAGTTCTGAGGATGCTCATGGTACAAAAAAGGCTAGTGTAATATCAATAAATATATAGGACCCCCCACTTGTACTTACCACTATTTTGGTACTCATCATTGAACAAGGGGGTACCCTGGAATACATGAGAGGCTTAATGATTCACTATGCAAACTCTCGACTAGAAAGAACAAATGGGTGTTGTATCTGGAGCAGAGGTTGAAATCTATTGGGATGACGGAGTTACCCAGGTTCAAAAAGTGCTTAAAGTAGTACATATTTTAGTGGATGATGAGAGAAATTGAAAATTATAGTGAGGTGCTTGTATGCGAGTTCTATACAGTATATAAGGGAAATTTTAAGAGACAGAATCCACAGGGTCAGTTATGAAAAGATGGTGATCTTATCTTGTTGGTTACTTTTGGGGAGTGCCGGTAGACATTTCCCAAGCATAATTGTCCAATTCTTGTATGGACCAAATTATCAACCTCCAATCAACATATACGATATGGACTATCGGCTGGAGGAGATAAGAAAAGTAACTCGAAAATAAATAGGTTTGGAGGAGAAGATAGTTTTATTTTGGTGGATTATGGAGAGAATAGCATCGAATAGAGAGAATGTCATATGGGTTGTCAGAGGCCCCAAGGTGGTCTCCCAGAAAATTAAAAAGAATACACTGATGTTTGAGGCTAAGGCGCGGTGGACACTGGCCCGACACATGCTTTGTCCCACCACAGGAGATAATTTTTTTAGCTTGGTTTGGGTTGCTATGATAGCATGCCTCATAGATGGATACGAGTTTAACATTAGGGAGTTTCTAGCTTGTAAGATGAGCGACCGGGCGGTATGGGGTGAAAAGTCATTGTTGGCTTACCCCTGCATGATTACACAGATTTGTTTTGATGTTTATGTATAGGTAATCACAGGTCTTGATGAGATGCTCGAGGTTTCCAACACTACTGACCTTGGGTTAATCGGAGATACAGTAAACCCGATGGCCAGATAGGCTAGGAGAGTGTCGAATATGATATATGATATATTTTGGCAGTGTTCAGGCTGAGACTGCTGAGACTGGTAGATAGACAAAGACTACACAGACAGATGCAATGGGTACCTCTGGTGCCCCACCTCTGTTACAGTCTGTACCGCCTAGGCCGAGAGGTATGTCTCTGAGTTTTATTATGATTTCACAATCCATGGGACTAAGGTTGTGATGAGACTTAACACAATGGAGGCCCAAGTCTGGAATATGGAAGGGGGCGTGAAACCCTAGTTTGATGCTAAGTTTAAGAACCAGGATACACGGGTCTAAGGGTGGCTTGATGATTTTAAGTCGAGGATTACACAACAGTTAGATAGAGGCCATACCCTAGACATTATATATATCAAGTTTGGAGAGACTAAAATTAAAAAGATGGTATTAGAGTTGTATGATAGACCAGTGATTTCGGAGCCCGTGATTGAGACGGTGGTGCCCACATTTCATAATGCTTATATTTGGGCTATTTCAGACCTGGTGGAGGTATTAACTATGGAGAACCGAGAAGAAAAAAGAGAAAAAAATGTAAAGAGAAGGAAGCTGAGAAGAAGGCAAAGGCTGATAACATACATGATGAGCTGGATCGGCAGACACAGGTCTGTAAAATGGCTGCTGGAGCTGGTAATTTGAGACCACCTGTTATTGATGCTGAAGGGGATAGTGTTATGCTCCCAAACTACTATTGCTGATGCAATCCCAATTGATAGACAATTGCTGAGAAAAGTGGGACCTAGTCTGAGGGCCCACATGCTGATATTGTTGAGTCGGTGCCTTGAGGGCCCAGGTATGACCTTTCATCCTTCTATAACATTACGTTTAGTACTGGGGACAGTGAAAGATTTTTCAATTAAGGATGGGGGTATATTCAATTCCAAATATCTGGGAATAGCTAAAAAGTATAAGTAGTTGAAAGTCTGTTATGAATTGCAGGTGCGGTGCTAACAAGGTGCTAAAATAAGGTGAAAATGGGAACCTATGGAAAAATACTATTATTTTTTTTATTTTGTATTGATTTTGAAGGATTTTTAACTCTACATGTTAATAAATTACGGTTTTGAAAGTGATTTGTGATACTGGAAACACAAATTGTGGATTTGAAATGATTATTCTGAAAGCATTTGTGTTTAATAGAATGGTGTTGAAAATTTGAAACCCCTCCTAAATTTTTGTTAACTGTGTGAGATGCGTGTGTATGTGTGAGACTATTGTGAATCTGATAATGGCATTAGGATTAGGGATAGAACAATTAGGGTAAACAGTTGCATAACTAGATTAGTAGTACTTAGCAATACAACCCTGTGCGAGTGTGTGTGAGGTATTACTGAGTTCCTGGTGTGTCAGAATCTATAACTTGCCTAGTTGATTTTACCTAGGTCTATGTGAGTCAAGTAGGAAATTATCATTGGCCATTTTGGTTCTAAGTCCACTCGAGCCTAAATGCCCAACCAAATAACATGAATCCCTTAATATTTGAGCCATAATTGACAAATTTCTTTGTTTAAAATACTGATTTCACCTTCCTGTTTCTACAACAAACCTATTCTGGCCCTAGTCCTCCTTCGAAACTATGCACCTCAACTCAAGAAAATTGTCTAAGTTGAGGGTGGATATTATAGGGGTGCTTAGGAAGAACGAGAATGAAGAAAGAAGTGTAGAAAGAAAAATGAAAGAGGACAGGTACGATAAGAAAACAAGTAGGAAATAAAAGAAAAAGAGGAGAAACTTGAAACAAAAGAGAAATAAAAGAAAAATAAAGTGAGAAAACCGTACCTGGCCTAAGTCAGGATATTCTTTAAAATTAAAAAGGGAAACATAAGGGTAGAAATAAAGTTGAAGAAAAAGTGAAAATAATTGGACCCCGAATAAAGCATAGTGTCAAGGGGGAATAGTCACTAAATAAATCTCAAAAGGATACCATACCATCCCTTAACCTATGTTACAAGCCGAATAAAGTCCTTTAGTGATCCTACTTAGACTATTTAAAAACTTAGGAAGAGAGCATGGTGTCAAGCCTATGGTAGTTTGTATAAACTGGTGATACTTCTTTGTGAGCGAGAGCATTGTTTGTTATATCCCCAAGTTAATTTATTAATCTTAGCTGAGTGAATGGGATTTCTTTGACTTTGAGCACACGGGGGTTGAGTTTTTAGGTTGCAAATCTATTTGGTTAATGTGGCTTGTGTTGATGCCCAATTGTCTGTAACTAATTTAATGCCATCATTAGATTCCTTTGTGTTTCTCCGTGTGCTAAATTTTTATACATAGTTTGATTTTTTTTTTGAAAAGTGAAATTAGGAGAGAGAAATAATATATGAGAAAATTGAATTCAAAATCACTACCATGGGTAGCTTATGATATTTTACTATAAACATCGTGTTGAGTTATAGAGTTTAATTATTGTGTCTTGAGGACACGCAAAAGTCTAGGTTGAGAGTGTTGATGTGTCATGGAAACACAGGACTTTAGAAGCTTAAAACCATGAATTTATGCATGTACTTAGGTTGTTTTAGTGGATATGATGCACTTTTGTGTTTGTTGTAGGTAAAATAGGTCTACAATAGTGTTAGGATGAAAATAGAAGAAAAAGACCTGAAAAGACCAAGTATGATCAAGATACGAGTCACCTCATGAGTCGTTAGCACAACATACAACTCGTAGGATGACTCATAAGCACAGCAGACCAAAGATCCAAACAAAATACTAAGTGAAGAAAATATGTGACTCAGTCATGCAAGTCGTAAGCAGGAGGTACAGGTTATGACTAGGAGTCGTAAGCATAACAGTGTCTAAAGCTATAATCCAAAGTTGGAAGTCTCAGAAGTATACAAGTTGGAAGTCTGAGCATGACTTGTATGTTCAAATCATAAGCAAACCAGTGTCCAAGCTTAGAAAGAAAGAAGTCCCAAGTGGATACGAGAGATGGACACAAGTCGTTTTATCAAGATATGACACGTAATAAGAAGTCGTATGAGGATCAAAAAGTTAAAGCCATGGGAGACCAGTCACTTGAATAGATACGACTCATATGATGATCATACGAGTGGATGGACAAGTCATACCATACGCCGAATTAACCTTTCTTTTTCTGTTTTTATTATGATTTTGTAGTATTTTTGAGATACTATAGATACCCTAGGGTTTATCTTTTATTTAGTTACACACTTTGATATTCTTTTATGCATTTTACATACTTTTACATACTTTAGAACTACTTTAAATTATTGATACTTTGGTCTTGAGATTTTGGATTTTTATTCAATTGAAGACTTTGAAGTTTATTCATCTCATTATTGTGCAATTGATTACATACTTTCTTTATTGATTATTCTGGATTATTGCATAAACATGAGCAGCTAACTTCCCTGACTAAGGTTATGGGAAACCTGGTGGATTAAAAATGTAATAGAAGTGGGAGATTTATCTAATCTAAAGTAAACTGCATATATCTTAATCTTTTTCGTATAAATTGACCTCGAAGCTACTGTAGAAGCATGGCGATTGACTGTATTTGTAAACATCCTCACAAGGGAGTTTGTGATTAGGAAAAGATGATTAATTTAGTAATTTGAGATTCACTTCCACCATTACTATTCCTTGATCTCATCTTATCAACCTAAGACTCAAAAGGTGAGGGTTGAACTGAAGTCATAGACAAGAAAAAGCAAGGTGACGCCCTGAGACTCAGAAGGTAAAGGGTGAGATTTATTAACATGCTAACTAGACTGTTGATAATACAAAGCTTGTCAACTTTACATGTAGAGCAGTATAATAGGTCGGTTGAACACGAGAAACTTACAGAGTCAAGAAGCTAGGAGGAACACAGTCCTAGTGTCCATCTTCTACTGTTTACAACTCAAAGCATTCAAGATCAGTTACTACTCATTGATTACTCTTAAAATTCCCCCATTTAATATTCTGCACTACTCATGAATTATATCAAACCAAACAATTGTTTAGCATCTCCCCTGTGGATTCGACCCCAACCTAGTTGGATTACTATATTTGGCATCGATCGTAACATACTTCTTTGGAGGTTAGTTTTGGGCGACATCAGGGATGTATTTTTTTTTATTTCTTCATATTTATTGGCTTATAGGCGCCAATTTGGTAGTTATAATTGCATGGTATGCACGTTATTTTCCGGTTTATTTATTCAATTGTGATAGCAAGGTGGGAGTTACCTCCAGTTTTGCTTTTCCTTGATATAGTTATGTTATCTTACATCTTATCATATCTATATCATGATTTAGCTCAGTCAACTGATGATGCCTATTAAGTACCTACGCTTTTGGTACTCATACTACACTATTGTACTTTTTTGGTACAGATTAGAGTACTAGTTATCATCGTTGATTCGAGGATCTCATTATAGTGGATTTCAGAGATAGGGTAAGCTCTTGGAGTTGGAGTTCCCCTTTTTTCTTTTATTTATATTTGTCTAGTCTTTTGTTTCAATAAAGATTGTATTGACTATACTAGAACTTATGATGTGTTAAAATAGCTCTTCTACTGACTCTACCAGGTTATGGGATGGTTTTCTATGTTGTGGCTACCTTTCAGACCATTACTATTGCCTTTCTTATTTATGAATTTTACTGTCTAATTTTCCCTTTTTGGGGTATTTTCCATCAAGTTAGGCTGTTGCAATCTTTTTAAGGCTATGGTTCGACTTACCTACTAGCGAGATTTAGTATGTGTCATCATTACTCGTAAGTCAGATCGTTCTAGCTCAAATATTTGTAAATTTTATAGAGAACTTCTCTACTGTACAATCTAGAATGTAAAAAAAGGGAAATATTTCCTAAATTTCCTGTATCCTCTCAAAGAAAAGTACAGTTGTCTTTGTACCATTCTGTAAGATGCTACTAGACATGGATTCATCGAAATCCTAGGACACTTGAACCTCGTGCTCTGATAGCAAGATTGTTATGACCCAAGATTACCCCAAGTGGTAACACGATGCTTACAACCACAAGTGATCTTAAGTTAACCTATGGTAAAGTCATAATGCATGAGAATCTGAATATAAGCATGTATAAGGGTAAAATGACTGAAAGAACATAAATATGGAACTGCTCAATATGATACTCAGTAAACTTATTACAAGGCAATAACTGAGTTTGAACTATAGGAAACACTATTAACCAACATAACCATGTGAGCTAAACATGGAATCTGATGTATAATTCCCCATAAAAAAAGGGACCAATATACCTTACCAGGGTATAAAGGATAATTTGATGTGGTATACTAAACTGTTGTCCAAATAGACTAATGTATCAAACCTGGGCTGATGAGTGATCCTTTGGAACCTATGGAGGCACCATAGTTTTGGAACTTAAGGACTTCTGCTAAAGGTCTCAGCCTAATTAATGGGTGATCATTTGTTTATTGCAACGTACTACTCCTAAATGAATATAAACTTAATTATTGAATAAATCAATAATACAGAAGTTATGAGATAGAAAAGTAAGTGCTTTATCTAAAAGCATTCTAAATTATGTAAACAAGGGAATTAAGTAGTCAACTGAAAAATGCATGATACCTTAGGTTATCGGGAGTTCATATTTGAATATAATAGGGAAATTTCTTAACCCAAGTCTAAAATACTGAATATCAATATACTGGGAATTCCATAAAATGACAAATCAATAAAGATAATAAATTTCATGAGAAAACATGTCATTCTAAACTAGTATAAATTGAAATCCATCAAATTATGTATAATTAGTTTTGGCAGGGGTTGAAATATATAAAACATAAATAACTCTTCAAGTATTAAAATAACTGAGTTAACACCATGAAAATCTTGTATAATAACTATTAATAGGAACTATAATAATACTATAATATAAGACAATTAAACTTCAAGAATTTTGAATAATTAGGTGTTAACCCTAGATCATGAGTTCATACAAATCATAACTGAAATTCATATTTTAAAACTATGTTTTGGGAATAAGGGTGGAATAAATCCCTTATTGAATACCCACTAGCATCACTACTAGAATCGTAAAACCTAACTTAGTTCTATGTTCTATTATCTCTCCCTTAGATTTAAGCCATCATTCTAAGTCAGTGGGCCTCTTCTATAAACCCTAAACTAATCTTTAATAACCTTACTCCAGTGTTTGGGGTATAAATATACTCATATGTACTAAACTCCACTGGAAGACTATATCCGAAAGTGTAAAATCTATTGTTAGTACTTTCTTTTGAGATACAACTCATTACTTTCTCTAGCCTAAATAGTCGTCATACTATAACATAAACACTTACTAACATAGAATCTTTTGGAGTGTCACAATACCCTGGGCACACCGTTATTTCTTTTAGAGTTCAAAACTCTCCTCCCTATTAACTTGATCATCCATAATCAAACCTTAGATTCTAACTCTTAACATAAATATCCCAATAACTTTTCATGCACTATACTAACTTACTACTACAAGATAGGTATCATGAAACACTAGTTCACTCTAAATTTTATCAACATACTCAACCTTAACAAGCATCAATATCTTTCTGGTCACTACCTAGGCTCGGTTCTTGATAAATCATTAATATTCACTAAGTCCCGTTAACCTAGTAAATCTCTCTCAAACTGCTATTATAAAGTCTAACAACGCCTGCTGGCTCAATAGATACATAACACCATCTACTAAATCCAGATAAAAACTATCCCCACTCTACTTATACTACACTTATAAGCTTAAGCTTCTTAATCTGAGTGATCCTACCATAAGATTCTGAGAGGGCATCTAAGAGCACATTTTATTTTGGCTCACTACATGATTTTCATGAATAAGAGTGAGCTCTTTCAGAAATATAAACTTAAAAGGCACTGATGGTATCCTCTCAAGCCCGTGTACAATCTCATAATTGTCTGTAGGGACTATTTAAGAAAACTTTATCAGTATAAATTTGAGATTTACTATTTTTAGTACCTAAAAAATAATGCATAGTCAGCAGGAATAAAGCAATGCTCGTGTAATGACCCTTCAGGTCATTTCTCATATTTTTGCTTATTTTCACCATTAGAGCTTTACTATGGCTGTTTTGGACTAACTGTTAAATTACCAAGCAGTTCGTTTGGTTTTTAGATTCAATTCCTTATTTTGAAGTTTTCGTTGGTTTAAATTGGTAACCAAGCAAAAATATCAATTAAATGACCTCGTATGCAAAATTTGACCATTCCAGTAGCTCCAAAATGTCGAATTTAGGCTAGGTGGACCTTTGGTTTAAGTCCTAAGACACCCAGTCTCATTTTAAGCTATTAGTCAAAAGTTAGGAAATGGTAAGTTGGGTGTGGGACCCACTTTTAATCAAAATGGCCTCGAATGGAAATTTTAACTATGCCATTAAGTTTGAAATGTTAAATTTGATAAGGCAGCATAGTTCATTTGCAAGTTTAAGGTTCTAGATAAATACGACAACTCTAAATAACTATCTATGAAGCCTCAACTAATACTGACTATAGGTAGCTAGGACATGACCCCAACTATCACTAATTAATACATACAAATTGGAAAATAAGATACTATAACTGGAACTAACTTGAGTCCTATAAATAAGAGGACTCATCACCTGCTAGCTGGATGTGGTGATCTGCCTGACTATGATCCTAATAGTAAGCACTTGAATCTACAAAAATTGAAAAATATAGGCACAAGTGGTATGCAATCAGTACTTTGAAATGTACTGAGTATGTGAGATATGCACTAGTCATGAAAATACTTAAAATATGCTTTGAAACTGAGGACATTAGTCATTTGTAGAAATATGCATGAAAAACATATTTGTATATAAAAGTTGTAAGGCATAGTGAAATATCTGAATCGTGAGCTAGAATACTTTTATAAACTAAAAATCATTAGAAGCATATATATTTGATATGATTTAAAGTTATTGTTGACTATGTTGCAAAACCGTAGTAAAAGCTAACTTACTTTGTCTTTGAATCAACACACAATTTTCATAAACAACAGTGAGCTCTTTCAAAATTATGAACTTAAATGGCACTAATGGAATCTTCTTAAACCCATGTACAATTTTTTAATTATCTTGTAGGGAGTGTTTGATAAAACTTTATCATTAGAAATTTGAGTGTGACTATTTTTATTACCTCAAAGATGAGGCATAGTCAGCAGGAATAGAGCAATGCTTAAATCTGCATAAATTTCATAGAGAATATCTCTACAACATGATATAGAATATAAAAGAAGGTAACCATTTCCTAAATTCCCTATAGCCTCTCAAAAAAAAGTACAAATATTTTTGTACCATTCTACAAGACTCTATTAGACACGACTTCATAGACACCCTAGGACACTAGAACCTTGTGCTCTGATACAAAGTTTGTCATGACCCAAGACTACCCCTAGTTGTAACATGGTTCTTAGAACCACAAGTGATCCTAAGTTAACTCATGGTACTAGCACAATGCATAAGCAATTGAATATATGCATTTATAAGGGCAAAATGATAGAGCAGAAGCATAATCATGGAATAAATTAGTTTAATAAATTTCCTATTAGAAAGTATATTTTAATCTATAATCAGAATAGAAAGAGAAACTGAATACGACAACTCTAACTAACTATCTATGAAGCCTCTACTTATACTGACTATAGGTAGCCATGACATGATCCCAAATATCACCAATCAATACATATAAATAGGAAAATAAAATACTCAAAGTACAACTGACTTGAGTCATCAAAGGAAGAGAAGTCATCACCTGCAAGCTGGATATTGTGATCTACCGGACTATGTTCTTAATAGTAAGCACTTGAACCTACATAACATGAAAACTATAGGTAAAAGAAGTATGTGATCAATACTTTGGAATGTATAGATTTTGTGAGATATGTACTAGTCATGAAAACACTTAAAACATTCTTTGAAACTGAGGACATAAGTCATTTGCTGAAATATGCATTTAGAATATGTTTGTAAGTAAGAAGTTATCAGCCATAGTAAAATATCTAAATCATTATTTGGAATAGCTCTATAAACTAGATATTTGTAGAAGCATAGATATTTGATATGATTTAAAGCTAATATTGACCATGCTATAAAATCATACATAAAGCTAACTGAAAATAAAGAGATAAACTTGAATACAAATTGAATGCATGGATCTAATCTATAGTACAAGGACCATATATAAAATACATACATATTGGTATGCAATGATAGTGTAAAAAGTCATAGTATAAGAGAAAGTAAGACTAACCTGAGAGTTAGGTATAAATATCGGGTTTGACTCTATAGGATGTGAACTGATGTAATGACTAAGTAAATAAACATGGAATTGATCAATACGACACTGAATAAACTAATTATAATGTCATGCAATAACTAAGTTTGAACTATGGGATATATTATTTACCGACATATAACCATGTGAGATAAGCATGGAGTTCGATGTATAATTTCCATCGAAAAGGGACCAATGTACCTTTTCATAATATAAAGTATAATCTGATGTGGTACTACTAAATTAATGTCCAAAAGAACTCGGGTATCAAGATTATTCTAATGGGTGAACCTTTTGAACCTACGGTGGTGCCTTAGTTTGGGAACTTAGAGATTTTTACTAAAGGTCTCAACCTAACTGATGGTTGATTCTTCATCCCTATGTTCACTCATTGTGAAATACTACTCCCAACTGAATATAAACTGAAATATTGTATAGCTCAATAATACTAAAGTTATGAGACTAAAAGTTAAGTGTTTATCTAGAAGCATTCTATATCATGTAAGCTGAGGAATTCAGTATTCAACTAACAATGCATGATACCCTAGGTCATTCGAAGTTTATAACCCATCATCTCTAAAGAGTGAAACTAATAATAAAAACTGTATAATCTGAATGTACTAGGGAAATATCATAATTCAAGTCCAAAATACTGAATATCAATATACTGAGGAGCCATAAAATAACAAGTATGTGAAGTGATGAATTTCATGAGAAAACATGTCATGTTAAACTAGTATAGACTGAAATCCGTCAAATCATGCAAATTTGTTTTGAAAGGGGTTGAAATCTATAAAATAGGAATAATTCTTTGAGTATTAAATAACTAATTCAACACCATGAAAATCTTGCATAACTACTTTTAATGGGAACTATAATAATACTATAATATAAAGGAATCAAATTTCAAGTATTTGGAATAATTGGGTGTTAACCCTAGATCATGAGTTCATAAAAATCATAATTGAAATTTATATTTTAAGACTAGGTTTTGGAAATAAGATCGAAGGAAATACATTATTGAATACCCACATATCTCATTACTTTTGATTATTGAATTAAAATTTGGACGATTTGAGTTTGAAGAAGTAGAACCTTAATTTTTTGCTTTAGAGAAGAAAAGTCACATGCTTTTACTGTTTCTCTAGGTAATTTCGTGTGTTGTGAAGTGAATGAGGGATTAGAAGCATTTTAGGCTTTAGGTTATGCCTTAGGATAGCTTATACGTCATAGTTTAGGAAGTTAAAAGGTGGTAAAAGACCAGAATACGCCTCTAAAAATATTGCAGAAAAATCAGATTTTGGATGCAAATAGACCCTCCCATTATCATGGTAAATTAAAAGACAACATAAAAATTATAAAGATAAATCTGTAAGTCCCAGTGTCTGAATATTTAGATAAATTATGGACTAGCCCAGAAAATTCTATTGAAAGGGAATGGTATAAACAAAGATATTCATTAAAAGAAAGATAGATATTATTTTAGAGAAAAATGGTGCAATGATATGAAAAGATTAAGATGTAATATTGAATTTTTTAAATGGTTTGAAATCACACGAAAATTAGATGATCAACAGAAATCATTAAATATGATTGTTAGTAAATGGTATACTAGTGATAAAGTAGTTGAATCAATAATTCTTCTGTTAGAAGAAATTAGCCTAATAGTATATGGTAGAGTTATTATGGCCTCACCCTTTAAATTAGATATAGTAGATACTAAAGGTGTTCTTAAAATTAAGGATATAATAAAGATACTTCAAAAAAATAATTATACAGATCAATTATTACATGTAGTGTCTAAATAGATTCTTGAAGCCGAGAATAAATCAACTTTTAAAGACAAACCAAGTTCTTCTCATCATGATAAGAAGTTAGAAACTTACACAATATTTAAATTACCCAAATTTTTAGAAGATATATTGCCTAAATTTGAAGAAAAGTTTGAAATAATAGTTGATATTTTAGGGAAAATCAATGAAAGATTAAAATCTGAATTAAAAGTCTTAAATGATAAGGTTATAAGAATTTTATCGAAAAAGAATGATAATGAAATTAAAAAATTAAGCTCTAATTATTCAATAAAAAAGAACTAGTATAAAAAGCCCACATTTCCGAACATGTAGTATGAAGAAAATGAATTTTTAGCTCATACATCACATTCTATAAGAGAAATCGTAGAATGAAATATTGATGGATTAGCAGAACATCAGCTTTATAATAAACTTCATGAAATGGGAATGGCCATTATGACATATAAAATTCAAAAAATGATAGAGAAATAAGCAATTACTATGAGTATATCAGGATTTATAGGTACTATAAAATATTGGCGGGATAACTACCTCACAAATAATAATAGGCAAAGCATATTAACTGCTACTACTATTACTCAAGCTATTAAGACTGAGTCAACAGGACAAACAGTTGAAAATTCAGTCTTAGAAGATGACACCGTCACCTTTATTTACAGTATATCTAAACGTTTTATAGGAGAACCTCAACTTTTTCAAGATAAAAGTTTAGAAATGTTATCAAACTTATCATGTCCAAAGTTAGATGATTTTGGATGATATAAAGATGTTTTCCTCAACAAAGTCATGGTTAGAGAAGATTGTAATCATGATTATTAGAAAGAAAAATTTATAAATAGTATTAGAGCCAAGTTCTCCAGGAGAGAGTATGAGTATCAGTAGGAGCGGCTAGAGCATTACAAGGTCTTAGAGCCGGTCGAAATTAGTGTTACTCTTGGAATAATTATTTCTCTGGTTTGTAGTTACTATTGTTCTTTCTCTATGTTCTTAGTTTTATTCCTTAAGTTGGGTAGTCGTTTAATTGTGGTTTAGACGTTGGTAAACCTAGAATATTTTATTGGAGTAGCTCTGTGTATGTGGTGAAAATAGAGCCGAACCCCGAGGGTGTTCCCGTCGCCAATCCTATAGGAAGAAAATAAATGAATTTTAGAAGAAGAAAATTAGTAATTACTGCAAACAGAAATAATTATTGTAGAGTAACATCTAAAGTAGATAGTGGTTCTAGGATAGTGTTCTATATCTTGTCTGAAAAATCCTTATGAATATTCCAACCAACCAAAATGTTATAAATTTTCATATTTTTGCTACCTCTAATAAAATTGCAAAAATAGAAAGTGATTTACAGAATTGAAATATTCCCAAAGAAAGTTTTTATAGTCTATAAAACTGGACACTTTGATTTTGTAAAAAATTATAATATTAAAACTTCTGAATCTATTGTTGCAATTAATTGAAATTTTAAAGCTATTAAGTTATTAGCAGCTGAAGATATTAATAGATATAGAAAAAGTTACAAGTTCCTTCACATTCGTCTTGTTCAAGTAGCAGTTAAACTACTATATAGATTAGGTTTAGATGTTCCTATATGTCTACTTTTAAGAGATAATAGGTTATTAAACTTTTATGATTCGTTATTAGTAGTATTACAAAGTAACCTCGCTAATGGCTCGGTATACTTTAATTGTTATCCTAATTTTTCTATAGATATTAATGAGCAAAATGTTATGCATACATTAATATTAAATGTCAAAACAAAAAACATGAATAGTAACATAAATACAAGAGAAATAGCAATAATATATAGGGTATATTATAGATTAATGAAAACAACCTTATCCCCTAAGGCTAAAATAGTAAGTAATAAAGGAGCTACCATGCTTATGGAAGCTAATCACAATTGCAATAATACCTTTGTCCCAAAAATGATAAAATGGTATGATGTATTTATAAAAGATAATTGGAATTTCAACTCCATAATGGAGCCAAAAATTGAAGAAGAAAATTCTAACACTAAACAAGTAATACAACACCTAGATGGATCTATAGACCTACAATTTCAAAGGTCCAAGTCTTTTAATCAAGCATCTTCAAGTAGAAGAATGTCCCTTTTCAGACCTTAAGTCTCCAAATCTGTAGAATAAAGGGAAGTAACATTAGAAGATATTGAAAGAAAATTAAAAGGAGTAGATTTCTCAAAAATAATTCCCAAAGTGGAATATGAATCTATAAATTTAAAAACTAAAAAATCAGTAAGTCCCACTGCTAGTGAAATGATAGGAGTAAAAGATTCTTTATGCATGATTAGATCAGATGTAATATTTGAACCAGACTTGGAATATTTTGATAAATTATGGACTAGCCCAGAAAAATGTATTATGAGGGAATGGTATAAACAAATATATTCTTTTAGAGAAAAATAGTACAATGATATGAAAAGATTAAGATGTAATATTGAATTTTTTAAATGGTTTGAAATTATAGGAAAATTAGATGATCAAAAGAAATCATTAAATATGATTGTTAATAAATGGTATACTAGTGAAAAAGTAGTACAATCAATAATTCCTCGGTTAGAAGATATTTGCCTACCAGTAGATAGTAGAGTTGTTATTGTTTCACCCTTTAAATTAGATACAGTAGATACTAAAGGTAATTCTAAAAATAAAAATTAAATGAATTGAATCCTCTTTAAAAACCCCAGAAGTAGAAGCAAAAATTGAAAGTCTACAAGAAGTCATAGAGCGCGAAGTTTGCTCAGATTTTTCTAATGCTTTTTGGGAAAGAAAAAGGAATATTGTTGAATTACCCTATATTGAGGGATTTGACGAAAGGATTATTCCAATTCTATAAATCACTTTCTATTTTCGCAATTTTATTAGAGTTAGCAAAAATATTAACACTATTTATAACATTTTGGTAGGTTGGAGTATTCATAAATATTTTTTCAGACAAGAGATAAAATACTATTCTAGAACCAATATCTACATTAGATGTTACTCAACCATAATTATTTTTGTGTGAAGTAATTACTAATTTCTTCTAAAATTCTTTTATTTTATTCCTAGAGGCTTGGCGACAGGAACACTATTCGGGTTCGCCTCTTTTTTTACCACATACTCAGAGCTAATCCAATAAAAAATTTAGGTTTGTCAATGTCTAAACCACTATTAAACGACTACCCAACTTAAGGAATAAAACTAAAAACAAAGAGGAAGAACAACAGTAACTACTAACAAGAGAAATTATTATTCCAAGAGTAACACTAATTTCGACCAACTCTAGGATAGCGTAACACTCTAGTCGCTCCTACTCATACTCATACTCCCTCCCATGAAACTTGGCTCTATTACCTTTTGGGGTACGGATCGGAAAAATGGGGAGCAACGTAACGGTTTAAATTAATTTATACTTCTAAGTTACATTAAACTTTGAAATTAAACTTTAAAACAACAATTAAAACTAAAGTAAGATTAATAGAAAATAATGAAAATGGAAGTGATATTTATACTTACAAAAAACATTTTATTGATTAAGGAAATGAGAGAGCTTATAGAGGGAAGATGGGAATATAGAAAATGATAGAGAGTTTTTGTAAGTTAAGGAAATTTCAGAATACTCTCCACTGTTACAAGTTGAAAGTCTTAAATAGGCCTCAAAAGTGATGATTAATATCTAATATACACTATATATTTTACATCTACATTAATACATACTATTACCTCTGTTTATGCACTAATACATGTTATTTATTTTACACCTGTCTGGAAGTAGCTGATAACTATATATTTGCTCATCAGCTGTCTTTCAATAACTTATTCATGTGCCTTTGATGATTCTGAGATCTACTTTCTCATTATTTTGAAAGACTTTGGCCTTTTCTTCCATGAGGATTTGTGTCATTTGTCTTCTAGTGTGTATAGTTTTGTGGTGTCTGTAGGGTCCACTATGTTTTTACTATATTTTGTGCCTTTATTTTTTATGTCTTGAAGATGTGCTTCTTTGTCTTGCAGTTACATAATTTTTTGGTAGATGTTATGGGGTCCACCTTTTGTTAGCCTTTTAATTGTAGAAGAAGTGTTGGCTCTTTTTTCCTTTTTGATGAAGAGATATACTTGTTATTACCTGATAATTCTTCATGTCCCTATTGCTGGCGTTGTATCTATTAACTCCATTATCTGCTTTAAAAGTCGAGATTTTTTCATGAGGAAAAAACTGATGTAGATTTATCTGATGGCGTTTATCCTTTAATATTGGACCTTTAAAACTGACTAATATATGAAAACTATTTAATATTTTTTGATAGTGCAGAGATATTTTACACTACCTGAAACTTTTCAAAATTTCATTTTTCATCTGCTTAATTCATACTGAATTGATAAATGCAAAAGTAAAAATTCAACAAATTTTTTATTGCAAAATACAATAAAAGAAAAAATAGGTATTTGGTATAATAATAAAATTTTATATATTGGAAAACCAAAAGTTTAGTTATTTATTCAAAAGTTATGGGTAGATTTAACGAAATCTCATAATATTAGTTAATATTTATCTATAGTTTAAAAAAGGTTTTGTAACCCTACTATTTAAAACCTTTATATTTTATTAAATGTCATAATTTTGCAAAGTTATCATTTAAAATTAATTTTTAATTCTACTTGTAAAATATGTTTCTTGGTCGAAATATTTTTATTGATAAAAACTTGTTTGAACAGTAGTAACTAGTGATGGATTCTTTTGCAGAGATGAAAATTCTGCCAATATTGAATATCTTTTCATATTTGGATTGAAATAACGGCCTCAACAATTTTATTTTTATTATTTTAGGTCTCATTATTTTCCTGTAGAAATTCTCTAGTCAAGAAATTTGGGAGAGAATTGTTTTCTCCCTTTATAAATTTTATTTGAAAATCAAAAGTAGATAATGAAGCTTTTCATCTGAAAAATATCTGTTTAGAATTTGAATTTTTAACATCTTTTTGTAAAACATCTTTGGCTGCTTTACAGCCCACTCTTAGTAAAAATTCTTTGTTTATTAAATTATCTTGAAATTTAGTAATACATAGTACTATAGCCAAAAAGAAAATTTTAATAACTCTTTTGAGTATCATTCCAGATTCCTGAAGTGAACCTCACAAATTGTTCAGTGGACTCCATGAAAATTCTCTATTTGAGAACACTTCCATATCCTATGTCTAAGGCATCAATTTCTATAATCATAAGAGCCTCTGGATGTGGTATCCCTAGACATGGAAGTTTTTGAACTATTAAATTAATTTTTTGAGTTGTATTAGTGTGCTCTGTTCCCCAAGGAACTAGATTTTTCTTAAGACGATGATAAAGAGACTTACAAACCTATTTAATATTAGGAATAAAATCTGTAACATAGTTAAGACTTCCTAAAAATCTTTGAAGTTGAGTTTTATCAGTTAATTCATCTAGAATCTTAGAGGAGAACTCTATGGCTCTACAAATGGGTTTATAGGTTCCTTGATATAGATCATGACCGAGAAATCTAATAGAATTTTGGAATAATTTAATCTTTTTAGCACTAACTACTAGTCCATTTTGTTTGACAATTTTTAAAAAGGTTTGAAGTTGTTTAAAGTGTTGGTTAATATGTTCTAAAAATATTAAACATCATCTATATAGTTTATAGAAATATGACAAAATTGATTGAATATGTTATTTATGATATTTTGAAATTCAGATGGAGCATTTTTTAGTCCAAAAGGCATTACATTCCATTCATATTGTTCAAAGGAAACATTAAAGGTTGTTTTCTATTTATCTTTTTTTGCGATTTGTATTTTCCAACATCTTGATTTCGTATCAAACTTTTTATAAATATTAGCTTTATATGTTCTTTTAAGAAGGTTACGTTTGTTAGGTATCGAGTACCTAATTCACTTTAATACTTGGTTAATAGGCTTATAATTGATAACTAGTCTCGGGACACCTCGTTCCTTTTTAGCACTAATATTGACATAAAAGGCTGAACAGCTCCAAGGCAATTTAGAAGGTCTAATAATTTTCTTATCTAATAAATCATTAATTTCTTTTTTACAGTATTCCATTAATTCATGGTTCATTTGGAATAATCCTTTCATCAAATCCCTCAATATAGAGTAATTTAACAATATGTCTTTTTCTTTCTCAAAAGGCATTAGGAATATCTAAGCAAACTTCCTGGTCTATGACTTCTTGTAGACTACTAATTTTTGCTTTTACTTCTAGGTTTTCAAAGGTTATTAAATTCTTTTTATTTTTATTTTGTCTTTTAATTAATTTATTTGTTATGAAATTAAATTGATTTTAAAGACTGTTTTTTTTATAAAGTCCCTTTCTTCTTTTGATAAACTATTTAGATAAGGAAAAATGATTCTTTTCTTAAAAATAGTAGTGTGGACGTTATCTAACTCGGTATTATAAGGTTTATTTGAGTTATGAAAGGAAGGCCTAAAATTATCTCTTCATTTATATCATTGGTTATTACAAAATTATTTTTGAAACAAATTCCATCATTACAGATATGTGCACTGTATAGTTTATAATTTATTTTTAATCTTTCTCCTATATCAGAGAATAATTTTGTAGTACTTTTTTCAAGGTACTTAGTGGAGATCATTCCTTCAATAATGCGGTTTCGATCGGCTGTATCTAGTAATTCCACTTTGTGAATTGTGTAATTTTTACTTATAACTAATGTAATGGGGTAACTTTGGGCTTTATCTTTTATAATTTCATCAATTTTTGAATGGTTTTTAAGAGACTTAATATCTTTATTATTCCTTTTTATTTTTGATGTTCTTCTAAGCTCTAATTTACATGATTCAGATTCTTGATTAGATGTTAAATTGTTAGTATTAGCAAATGATTTATTACTAAATCCCTGCTTAACTTTTTTAGCTTCTTTTTTAAGTATTGTAATTCTGTTTGAAGATCTTGAATAATTGTCTTTGATTTTTATTATTTAAATTTATTTGACATATCTTTCATGTTAGTGGGTTCTATTATAAACGGTTGATTAAGACCAATATATTTTAAGGCTATTAAATATTTTTTCTTAAGGGTTGGATATTTTAAATGATTATTGCAAATGCAGCATGTACTGTGCATTTATAATGATTAGCTAATTTATTACTGTAAAGGTTATTGTGTCGGTTGTTAAAATTTTCTTTTGAAGAAGAATTATTTTAATTTTGTTCTTTTAGTTCTAAGAGATTTATCCTGTCTTTCTTTTTATTTGGGACTCTGCAATCTTTAGTCATATGTCCTATTTTTCCATAGTCCCAACATGTAATATTATTATTTATTTCCTTTGTGGATTTTGATTGAGATTCTAAAATTTTATTAGTTTTTGTTATAATGTCATTGGTGACTTTAGACTCTTCTTCAAATTTAAAAAATTTATTTTTTAAGAATTTTGGTAGTTTAAATATTGGGTGTGTTTTCAACTTTTTATCATGATGAGAAGAACTTAGTTTATCTTTAAATGTTGATTTATTCTCGGTTTCGAGAATCTATTTAGAAACTATATATAGTAGTTGGTTTTTATAGTTATTTTGTTGAAGTATTCTATTTATATCTCTATTTTAGGATCACCTTGAATATCTACTATATTTAATTTAAAGGGTGCAGCAGTAACAACTCTACCATCTACTGGTAGGCTAATTTCTTCTAATGGAGAAATTATTGATTCTCGTACTTTATCACTTGTATATCATTTATTAAAAATCATTTATAATGATTCCTTTTGATCATCTAATTTTTCTCTAATTTCAAACTATTTAAAAAATTCAATATTACATCTTAATCTTTTCATATCATTGCACCATTTTTCTCTAAAAGAACATCTTTCAATTAATGAATATCTTTGTTTATACCATTTCCTATAATAGAATTTTCTGGACTAGTCCATAATTTATCTAAATATTCGAAGTCATGTTCAAATGTTACATCTTACTTAATCATCCATAGAGAATCTTTTACGCCTGTTATTTCACTAGCAGTGGTACATACTGATTATTTAGTTTTAAAATTTGTAGATTCATAGTCCTCTTTGGGAATTGTTTTGAGAAATCTACTCCTTTTGATTTTCTTTCAATATCTTCTAATGTTACTTCCTTTTCTTCTATAGATTTGGAGACTGAAGGTCTAGGAAAGGAAATTATTCTACTTGAAGATGCTTAATTAAAAGACTGGGATCTTAGAAATTTTATGTCTATAGATTCATCTGGATGTTGTATTACTTGTTCAATGTTTGAATTTTCTTCCTCAATTTCTGGCTTCGTTATGGAGTCAAAATACCAATTATGTTTTATTAATACATCATCCCATTTTATCATTTTTGGGAAAAAGGTATTATTGTGATTGTGATTAGCTTCCATAAGCATGGTAGCTCCTTTATTACTTACTATTTTAGCCTTAGGGTCTAAGGTTGTTTTCATTAATCAATAATATACCCTATATATTATTTCTATTTCTCTTGTATTTACCTTACTATTCATTTTTTTTGTTTTAATATTTAATGTTAATGTATCCATAACATTTTGATTATTAATATCTATAGAAAAATTAGGATAATAATTAAAGTATAGCAGGCCATTAGTAAGGTTACTTTGTAATACTGCTAATAATGAATCATCAAAGTTTAATAACATATTATCTCTTAAAAGTAGATATATAGGAACATTAAAACCTAATCTACGTAGTGCTTTATCTCTTGACTGAAAAAATCCTTATGAATACTCTTAAAGCATTCTAAATTATGTAAACAGAGGAATTAAGTATTCAACAGACAATATATGATACCCTAGGTTATCGGGAGTTCATAACAGGTCATCTCTAAAGAATGCAACTATAATAGAAATTCTATAATCTGAATGTAATAGGGAAATTGCATAACTCAAGTCTAAAATACTGAATATCTAAAATGACAAATCAATAAAGATAATGAATTTCAGGAGTAAATGTGTCATGTTAAACTAGTATAGACTGAAATCCATCAAATCATGAATAATTTATTTTGAAAGGGGTTGAAATATATAAAACATGATAACTCTTCAAGTATTAAAATAACTGAGTTTACGCCATGAAAATCTTGCATAATAACTTTTAATAGGAACTATAATAATACTATGATATGAAATAATTGAATTTCAAGAATTTGGAATAATTGGGTGTTAACCCTAGATCATGAGTTCATAAAAATCATAACTAAAATTTATATTTCAAAACTAGGTTTTGGTAATAGGTGTGGAATAAATCCTTCATTAAATACCCACTAGCATCACTACTAGAATCGCAAAACCTAACTTAGTTCTTTTTTTTATCATCACCCCCTTAGATTGAAGCCATCGTCTAAGTCAGTGGGCCTCTTCAATAAACCCTAAACTAATCTTTAATAAATTTACTCTAGTGGTTGGGGTATAAATATACTCATATGTACTAAAGTCCTCTAGAAGACTTTATCCAAAAGTGTAAAATCTGTTGCTTGTACTTTTTTAGATACAAGTCATTACTTTCTGTAGCCTCAATAGTCGTCATACTATAACTTAAACACTTACTAACATACAATCTTCTGGAGTGTCACAATACTATGGGCACACCTTTATTTCTTTTAGAGTTCAAAACTCTCCTCTCTATTAGTTTAATCATCTAAAATCCAACCTTAGATTCTAACTCTTAACATAAGTATCCCTATAACTTTTCATGGGCTATACTAACTTACTACAACAGGATAGGAATCATGAAGCACTAGTCCACTCTAAATTTTATCAACATACTCAACCTTAACAAGCATAGATATCTTTTTGGTCACTACCTAGGCTCGATTCTTGATAAATCATTTATATTCACTAAGTCCCCTTAGCCTGGTAAATCTCTCTTAAAATGCTATAATAAAGTCTAACAACACCCTGCTAGCTCAATAGATACAAAACTCCATCTACTAAATCCAGATAAACACCATCCTCACTCTACTGCTACTACACTTCGAAGATCAAGCTTCTTAATCTGGGTCATCCTACCATAACATTCTAAGAAGGGATGTAAGAGAACATCTGACTTTGGCTCACTGCATGATTTTCATGAACAAGAGTGAGCTCTTTCAAAATTATAAACTTAAAAGGAACTGATGGTATCCTCTCAAGCCTGTGTACAATCTCATAACTGTCTATAGGGACTATTTAAGAAAAAAATCAGTAGAAATTTGAGATTGACTATTTTTAGCACCTTAAAAATGAGGCATAGTCGGCATGAATGGTGCAATGCTTGTGTAATTACCCTTTAGGTCATTTCCCATATTTCTGCTTATTTTCACCATTAGAGCTTTCCTATTACTTACCTAAGTCATTTATAACTTGTTGGGATTTACAGTTAAATTACCAAGCAATTCATTTGGTTCTTAGAATCAATTTCCTGTTTTGAAGTCTTCCCTGGTTCAAATAGGCTACCATGAAAAAACATCAATCAAATATCCTTGTATTCCAAATCTAACCATTCTAGTGGATCTAAAATGTCAACTTGAGGCTAGGTGGCCCTTTGGTTCAAGTCCTGAGACACCCGGGTTAAATTTGAGCTATTGGTAGAAAGTTAGGAAACTGGTAAGTTGTGTGTGGGACCCACTTTTTATGTAAACTACCTTGAATGGAAATTTATACTGCACCATTGAGTTTGGAACTTTTAATTTGATAGGGAAACATCATCCGTTTTTAGGCACAGGGTTCTAGATAAATACGACAACTCTAACTATCTATGAATCCTCTACTAGTATTGACTATAAGTAGCTGGGACATGACCCCAAGTATCACTAATCAATACATAAAAATAGGAAAATGAGATACTAGAACTTCAACTAACTTGAGTCCTTGAAGTAAGAAAACTCATCACCTGCTAACTGGATGTGGTGATCTGCCTGACTAAGATCATGATAGTAAGCACTTGAATCTACAAGAATTGAAAAATATAGGCACAATTGGTATGCATCAGTACTTTGGAATGTACTGAGTATGTGAGATATGCACTAATCATGAAAATACTTAAAATATGCTTATAAACTGAGGACATTAGTCATTTGCTGAAATATGCATTGAAAAATATATTTGTACGTAAAAGTTGTAAGACATAGTGAAATATTTTAATCATGAGATAGAATATTTTTATAACCTAAAAATCATTAGAAGCATATAAATTTTATATGATTTAAAGTGAATGTTTACTATGTTGTAAAATCATACTGAAAGCTAACTTACTTTGGCTTTTGCTCATCGTACAATTTTCATGAACAAGAGTGATCTCTTTCAAAATTATGAGCTTAAAAAGAACTGATGGGATCCTCTTAATCTCGTGTACAATCTCATAATTATCTTGTAGGGACTATTTGATAAAACTGCATCAATAGAAATTTTAGTGTGACTATTTTTATTACCTCAAAGATGAGGCATAGTCAACATGAATAGAGCAATGCTCAAATCTGCATAAATTTCATAGAGAACATTTGTGCAACATGATCTAGAATATACAAGAAGGGAAACATTTCCTAAATTTCCTGTAGCCTCTCAAAAAAAGTACAGAAATCTTTGTACCATTCTGCAAGATTCTACTAGACCCGACTTCATAGCCACACGAGGACACTAGAACTTTGTGCTCTGATACCAAGTTTGTCATGACCCAAGATCACCCCCTAGTTGTAACACGGTGCTCAGAACCACAATTTATCCTAATTTAACCCATGGTACTAGCAAAATGCATGAGCAACTGAATATATGCATGCATGTGGGAAAAATAGCAGAGCGGAAACATAATCATGGAATAAATTGGTTAATACATTTACTATTAGAAAGTATATTTTAATCTATAATCTAAATAGAAAGAGAAACTAAATACAACTAAATAACTATCTATGAATCCTCTACTTATACTGGCTTTGGGTAGCCATGACATGAGCCCAAATATCACTAATCAATACAGTTAAATAGGAAAATTAAATACTGGAAACTTCAACTGACTTAAGTCATCAAAGTAAGAGAAGTCGCCATCTGCTAGCTGGATATTGTGTTGTGTAACTATGATCCTAATAGTAAGCACTTGAACCTACATCACATGAAAAGTAAAAAAAAAAAGAGATATGCAATTAGTACTTTGGAATGTACTGATTATGTGAGATATGGATGTAATGCCCTAAGATCCCATCCTGAGACATCACACGGTGCTTATGACCCCGAAGGACCACAAGCTAACCCTTTACTGATATCTGTACCTGTACACTGCATAATATCTGAAATAAATGCAGAAACTAGCCATAAGGTTCAACACATCTATGAATACTCATAATACAAAAAAACTAAATACTAATACATCCGTCTGAAAAGCCTCTAAACTATCTGAACTACAAAGTTGAAGGGACAGGTCCCTAACTAACCCCCTCAACTGAAAATAAACAAAGTTTAAAGCAATAATAGTAAATTAAGATTCGTCCTCGAAAGAAGAGGACTCAGTGTTACTGCTGCTGACTAGGACTGAACTGCTGAGGATACTCTGTATCCTGTGACTCTGAACCCATGGTGTCAAATAAAATACCATATCGCAAATACGTCCGTACAGGAATATACCGAGTATGTAGATGAGGTAGGCTAATACAAGGGCTCATGTATGCATAATATCTAAACTGAATAATCATAAAGATATCGCATGACAACACATATATGAATGTACAGACCATGAACACAATCATCATAAATCTAGATTCTAAAACTTGGATACCACTTTACTGCAAACTGAACTCACTACTGATACTGAGATACTAAATCACTGACTCATCTGATACTGATAACTGAGAGTCTGGACGTACTCACATCATGGACTGAATTTTGAGCTTACTGTATTCGAATGACAGGATTAGAGATCAACTTTTCTAACAGATTATTTCAGAGCGATTATCAATAATAAGAAGTATAATCATGTTTGAATTTGACAACAAGAATACTCAACAGAACCTGAGATGGAGATCAAGCCTATCTGATGGGAGATCTCTAGATATGATAATAAGAATTTGTATATGAGACCAAGCCTATCAGAAGAGATGGTCTATGAATCAATGGAACTATCTGAATTCCTCACTGAGATAGACGACTGTACCACACAGTCCTAATTTCTAAAGATTGATACTGAAACTGCAACTGTAGGAAGTTGTTACTTAACTGACATACCCCAACCTACCACAGGTAGGGTCCAACCTATAACCCCAGCTGGAAGGGTTTCAATATCGTGCCACAGGTAAAGACCTCTCTGGTCAAGCCTCTCTGACAGGATGAACCTCTCAGAAAGTCGGCCTGAGGAAATATAATAGTCAAACCTCTATGACGGTGATAGCCTCTGCTGACGGGGACTCCTGCATCCTATGCTGGCTACGCAGTTCTGTAGTTCAGGGATTGCTCCTAATGACTCGAGCTCTCTGATGGGGAGCCAACATCCTTTTCCTCGCTCGGTGCTAGTTTCTACTCCCAACTGAAATACTCTGAACTAAAATCTTAACTGAACATAACTGAACTAAATCTGATACTGATTATGTTTCTCAAAAGACTTGACTGAGTTACGCTGAGATAACTTAGTTTCGTATCTAACAGAAAAGGTATCGAATCATGGTATCTGAATGACGATACAGAGCTGGAATAGATTACTCCAATTGGTTCTTAAGTTCTGCACTTGTATGAGGATACAGAGTTCTATAGTTCACTGAGTTCTGAGAATCATGGCTTCACTGAAATTATCGAAAAACTGACATAGGCTTTAGACAACAGCTCTATTGTCGGGTATAAATACCCCCAGGACTCGATAACATAAAAGTAAAGCATAATCATTATTGGGTAGTCATCACCACAATCATATATTCATTATCACAAGTATTCGTTCATCATCACAATCATTAAAGCATCTCACAGTCATTAAGACATCACCTCAAGCATTTAAGGATCACA
The DNA here is from genome assembly GCF_002878395.1 of Capsicum annuum. Lineage (NCBI taxonomy): Eukaryota > Viridiplantae > Streptophyta > Magnoliopsida > Solanales > Solanaceae > Capsicum > Capsicum annuum. The sequence goes on along the minus strand of NC_061122.1, from coordinate 141,880,014 downwards.
AACATCTATTCATCATCACAATCGCCAAGGGGTCACTTTAAGCATCTCTAAATCACAATCATATAATAACGTAGGGGAAACATGCTACTAGATCGTACTCCATTCAACAAGGTTTTACCTCAAGTATTTCATACCTAAATCAGTCTTGACATGTGTTTGGATATCACATGGCTTGGGGAAACTTCATACTATCATGTCATAACTTACTTGTTAACCACTTGGCATGTGTTGCCCTGAACACTAGTCACAGCTTGGGCTAGCACCTGAAAAGCTGCCCGAAACTCTGCATGTAACACACTCTCATTCTTAGGATATATTGGTTGGGGGGGCTAATCATCAACCCCACAGACAAAATCTCTGCGAGAAGGCATACTCTATAATTAGAAGAAATAAGTGGATTAGACTAAGGATCTACTTGAGCTCATACTTGCTCGCAAAAAATGATCACTGAAAAAAGAGGAACTGCTCCTAAGAACATCCCGTAGCCTTTTGTACATAAATGCGGCGCGCTACACACCCATGCACAAGACTCTACTAGATGCGGCTTTTCAGACTCCCTAGGACACTCTTGAACCTTAGTCTCTGGTACCAAGTTTGTAATACCCCGAGATCTCATCCCGAGACGTCACACAGTGGTTATGACCCCGAAGGACCACAAGCTAACCCGTTACTAATATTTGTACCTATACACTGCATAATACCTAAAATAAATGCGGAAACTAGCCATAAGGTTCAACGCATCTATGAATACTCATAATATAGAAAAAATTAAATACTAATACATCTATCTGAAAATCCTTTAAACTATCTGAATTACAGAGTTGAAGGGACAGGTCCCCAACTAACTCCCTCAACTGAAAATAAACAAAGTCTGAAGCAATAATAGTAAACTAAGATTCGTCCTCAAAAAAAGAGGACTCACTATTACTACTGTTACTGGGACTGAACTGCTAAGGATACTCTGGATCCTATGTCTCTAAACCTATGGTGTCAAATAAAACACCATAGCATAAATATGTCAGTACAGGAGTGTACCGAGTATGTAGACGAGGTAGGCTAATGCAAGGGCTCATGGCTGCATAATATCTAAACTGAATAATCATGAAGATGCCGCATGAGAACACATATATGAATGCATAGACCATGAACACAACTATTGCAACTCTAGATACTGAAACTTGGATACCACTTTACTGTAAACTAGACTCACTACTGACACTGAGATACTGAATCACTGACTCATCTGATAATGATAACTGAGAGTCTGGACATACTCACATCATGGACTGAATTCTGAGCTTACTACTTTTGACTGACAGGATTAGAGATCAACTTTTCTAATAGATTATTCTAGAAGAGATTATCAATGATAAGAAGTATGATCATGACCGAATTTGACAACAAGAATACTCAATAGAATCTGAGATGGAGATTAAGCCTATCTGATGGGAGATCTCTAAATATGATAATAAAAATCTGTATATGAGACCAAGCCTATTTGATGAGATGGTCCATGAATCAATAGAACTATCTGAATTCCTCACTGAGATAGACGACTGTACCACACAGTCCTAATTTCTGAAGATTCATACTAAAACTGTAACTGTGGGAAGTAGTTACTTAACCGACACGCCCCCACAATATCTAAACTGAATAATCATGAAGATGCCACGTGAGAACACATATAAGAATGCATAGACCATGAACACAATCATTGCAACTCTAGATACTGAAACTTGGATACCACTTTACTGCAGACTAAACTCACTACTGACACTGAGATACTAAATCACTGACTCATCTGATAATGATAACTGAGATTCTGGACATACTCACATCATGGACTGAATTCTGAGCTTACTACTTTTGACTTACAGGATTAGAGATCAGCTTTTCTAATAGATTATTCTGGAAGCGATTATCAATGATAAGAAGTATGATCATGACCGAATTTGACAACAAGAATACTCAACAGAATCTGAGATGGAGATCAAGCCTATCTGAAGGGAGATCTCTAAATATGATAATAAGAATCTGTATATGAGACCAAGCCTATTTGATGAAATGGTCCATTAATCAATGGAACTATCTGAATTCCTCACTGAGATAGACGACTATACCACACAGTCCTAATTTTTAAAGATTCATACTAAAAATGCAACTGTGGGAAGTAGTTACTTAACCGACACGCCCCCACAATATCTAAACTGAATAATCATGAAGATGCCGCGTGAGAACACATATATGAATGCATAGACCATGAACACAATCATTGCAACTCTAGATACTGAAACTTGGATACCACTTTACTGCAGACTAAACTCACTACTGACACTGAGATACTGAATCACTGACTCATCTGATAATAATAACTGAGATTCTGGACATACTCACATCATGGACTGAATTCTGAGCTTACTACTTTTGACTTACAGGATTAGAGATCAGCTTTTCTAATAGATTATTCTGGAAGCGATTATCAATGATAAGAAGTATGATCATGACCGAATTTGACAACAAGAATACTCAACAGAATCTGAGATGGAGATCAAGCCTATCTGAAGGGAGATCTCTAAATATGATAATAAGAATCTGTATATGAGACCAAGCCTATTTGATGAGATGGTCCATAAATCAATGGAACTATCTGAATTCCTCACTGAGATAGACGACTGTACCACACAGTCCTAATTTCTGAAGATTCATACTAAAAATGCAACTGTGGGAAGTAGTTACTTAACCGACATGCCCTAACCTACCACTGGTGGGGTCCAACTTGTGACCCCAGCTGGAAGGGTGTCAATACCGTGCCACGGGTAAAGACCTCTCTGGTCAAGCCTCTCTGACAGGATGACCCTCGCAGGAAGTCGCCCTGAGGAAATATAATAGTTAAGCCTCTCTGATGGTGATAGCATCTACTGATGGGGACTCCTGCATCCTGCACTAGCTATGCAGTTTTGGAGTTCAGGGATTGCTCCTAACGACTCGGCCTCTTTGACGGGGAGCCACCATCCCTCCTTCGCTCGATGTTAGTTTTTACTCCCAACTGAAAGACTCTGAACTAAAATCTTAACTGAACACAACTGAACTAAATCTAATACTGATCATGTTTCTTAAAAAAGCTGACTGAGCTACACTGAGATTACTTAGCTTTGTATCTAACAAAAAAGGTATCGAATCATAGTATTTGACTGATGATACAGAGTTAGAATATATTTCTCAAATCTCTTCTAAGATTCGAATTGAATCACTTAAATACTATTAGATTTGAGCTGATTATAGGACTGAGGCTAGATTACTAGCGATACAGAGATTACAGAGATTACTGAGATTACTGAGCTTTCTTAAGTTTTGCACTTGTCTGAGGATACAGAGTTCTATAGTTCACTGAGTTTTGAGAATCATGGCTCGACTAAAATTATTGAAAAACTGACATGGGCTCTAGATAATAGCTCTATTGACAAGTATAAATACCCCGAGGACTCGATAACATAAAAGTAAAGCATAATCATTCTTGACTAGTCATCACCACAATCATTCATTCATTATAACAAGCATTCGTTCATCATTACAAGCATTCGTTTATCATCACAATCATTAAAGCATCTCACAGTCATTAAGATATCACCTTAAGCATTTAAGGATCACAAATATCTATTCATCATCACAATCACCAAGGGGTCACTTTAAGCATCTCTAAATCACAATCATATAATAACGTAGGGGAAACATGCTACTAGATCGTACTCCATTCAACAAGGTTTTACCTCAAGTATTTCATACCTAAATCAATCTTGACATGTGTTTGGATATCACATGGCTTGGGGAAACTTCATACTATCATGTCATAACTTACTTGCTAACCACTTGGCATGTGTTAAAAACTTAGCATATATCAAGAGCACATAATTAGGGAATTTACTACTATCACATCTCCACTTATTCACTAAGGTCCTTCAACTAACACTAGACATGCATGGGTTCACACTTATTTGGAGATTTCCTACTACCATGGAATAATTCATTCACTTGGGCATTTTATCAAACACTAGGAATGCATAAACTAACTCACCATTTGGGGTTTCATTTTCAACATGCTACAATGGCCTTTATGCTTCACCTAAGCTCTTTGTCAAACCTAGGGAGAACATGTTTCGCTTATTCAACCATTTCTACACCCATTTGACATGAACACATCATATAAAAAGGAACATAAGAAAGATTCATCACAAATATCACATGGATTCCACCTACTAGGGTTAATGCTTATGAATCTTGTAAACAAACATGAATCAAAACTCAACAGCACATTGAACATCAATTTAAACTCATACAAATCATTAACAACTCATAAACATAAAAATATTTGAGTTTTGAAAAGAGTTCTTGAGCTTCTTGGATGAAAGAAACCCAAGAATCAACATCTACATACCTTAATCTTTGAAATTGAATGAATTATAATGCTTGAGACTCTATCCACACTTGTAATAAATAATTCTCGAACTCCACACTATGAGAAACTTAATTCTTGAAGAAATCTTAAAGAATTATGGATGAATTTTCGCTAGACTAGGGTTCTTGAGTTGAAACCCTAGATATTTTCTCTTAAGATAATTGGAAGAGTAAATGATGAAATTAGGGTTTGGATGGGGTTCCTTATATTTATAGAGACCTTTAAAAGATGGAAAAAGACAAAAATACCCTTGCAAAAAGGTGAAATTTTGAGTTTCTGGTTAACGTTGAAAACATTGGTTATAGGTCGTTAAGGGCGTGATGGCTTGTCACAAAATGTCGTCACTAGGGTCAGAAATCTACCCAGGTACGATGACCTTGGTGATAGGCCATCACGGGCATGTCGGCTTGTCACAATTGTCGTCACCAGTTTTCCAGCTAGATATGCTGGAGTAAAATGGGCATAACTATTTTATCCGATTTTGGATTTTGATGAAATTAGTATTGTTGGAAAGATAATTCAAAGAGCTTTCATTTGATATATAGTAGATCCTATAATTAGATATATATGAGGATTTATGGTCGATTCAATTTGACCAAAATTTTGATGCTCACTACAACTTGAATGATAGGAAAACTTTCAACTCATCCTTGAGTTAGGGGATCTCTATGATCTTAATTCATGCTCAAATAGATAGCCATAAGATTCAAAGTATTTCATACTTGGGAAGATATTTCTGGAACATTTAGACTTAGATTTTTTGCTTTACCAAATATGCTCAAAGGTTCAGACTGGAAGAGGATTTTGTTGGGCATTACAATGCACTAGTCATGAAAACACTTAAAACATGCTTTGAAACTGAGGAAATAAGTAATTTGCTAAAATATGCATTTAAAATATGTTTGTAAGTAAAAAGTTGTCAGACATAGGGAAATATCTGAATCATGATCTAGAATAGTTTTATAAACTAGATATTTGTAGAAGCATAGATATTTGATATGATTTATAGTTAATATTGACCATGCTATAAAACCATACATAAAGCTAACTAAAAACAAAGATATAAACTAGAATACAAACTAAATACATGGAGCTATCCTATAGTACACGGACCATATATAAAATACTTCTATATTGATATGCAATGATAGTGTAAGAAGTCATAGTATAAAATAAAGTAAAGCTAACCTGAGGGTTAGGTATAAATATAGAGTCTGACTCAATGGGATGTGAACTAATGTAATGACCAAGAAAATAAATATGGAATTGATTAATACGACACTGAATCAACTGATTACAAGGTCATGCAATAACTAAACTGTAGGATATATTATTTACCGACATATAACCTTGTGAGGTAAACATGGAGTTCGATGTATAATTCCCATCAAAAGGGCTGAATATACTTTGTCAGAATATAAAGAAAAGTCTAATGTGGTACTACTAAAACAATGTCCAAAAGAACTCGGGTATCAATACTAGTCTAATGGGTGACCTTTTGGAACCTATGGTGGTGCCTTAGTTTTGGAACTTAGAGACTTTTAATAAAGGTCTCAGCCTAACTAACTGTTGAGCTTTCATCCCTGCCTTCACTCATAGCAAAGTACTACTCCCAACTGATTATAAATTAAAATATTGAATAGCTCAACAATGTTGAAGTTATGATACTGAAAGGAAAGTGTTTATCTAGAAGCATTCTAAATCTTGTAAATTGAGGAATTCAGTATTTAACTAGCAATGCAAGATACCCTAGGTCATCCTAAGTTTTTAACCTGTCATCTCTATAGAGTAAACCTAATAATAAAAATTCTATAATCTGAATGTACTAGAAAAATTTTATAATTCAAGTCCAAAATACTGAATATCAATATACTGAGGAGCCATAAAATAACAAGTCTGTGAAGTAATGAATTTCATGAGAAAAATCATGCATAATTTATTTTGAAAGGGGCTGAAATCTGTAAAATAGGAATAATTCTTTGAGTACTAAGATAACTAAGTTAACGCCATGAAAATTTTTCATAACTACTTTAATGGAAACTATAATAATACTATAATATGAAGGAATTGAATTTCAAGAATTTGGAATAATTGAGTGTTAACCCTAGATCATGAGTTCATAAAAATCATAACTGGAATTTATATTTAAGACTAGATTTTGAAAATAAGAGCGGAGGAAATCCCTTATTGAATATCCACATATCTGATTACTTAGGGATAGAAAAGTCGCATGCTTTTCATGTTTCTCTAGGTAATTTCATGTGTTGTGAAGTGGATGGGGGACTAGAAGTATTTTAGGCTTTAGGTTATGCCTTGGATAGCTTACACGTCATAGTTTAGGAAGTTAAAAGGTGGAAAAAGACCAGAATACCTCTCTAAAAATATTGTAGAAAAATCTTCTTTTGGATGCAAATAGACCCTCCCATGATCGTGGAAGATTAAAAGACAACTTGAAAATTATAAAGATAAATCTTTAAGTCCCACTATCTTTGAATATTTAGATAAATTATGGAGTAGCCCAGAAAGGGAATGGAATAAACAAAGATATTCATTAAAAGAAAGATATTCTTTTAGAGAAAAGTGGTGCAAAATATGAAAAGATTAAGATGTAATATTGAATTTTTTAAATGGTTGGAAATTACAGAAAAATTAGATAATTAAAAGGAATCATTAAATATGATTGTTAGTAAACGGTATACTAGTGATAAAGTAGTTGAATCAATAATTTCTTTGTTAGAAGAAATTAACCTAATAGTATATGGTAGAGTTGTTACGGCCTCACCCTTTAAATTAGATATAGTAGATACTAAAAGTGATCCTAAAATTAAGGATATAAACAAGATACTTTACAAAAATAATTATACAAATCAATTATTACATGTAGTGTCTAAACAGATTCTTGAAGCCGAGAATAAATCAACTTAAAATCAGAAGATAAGAAGTTAGAAACTCACCCAATATTTAAATTACCCGAATTCTCAGAAGATAAATTTCCTAAATTTGAAGAAAAGTTTGAAATAATAGTTGATATTTTAGGGAAAATCAATGAAAGATTAAAATCTGAATTAAAAGTCTTAAATGATAAGGTTATACAAACTTTATCGAAAAAGAATGATAATGAAATTAAAAAATTAAGTTCTAATTATTCAGTAAAAAAGAACTACTATAAAAAGCCCACATTTCTGGACATGTAGTGTGAAGAAAATGAATTTTTAGCTCATACGTCACATTCTGTAAGAGAAATCGTAGAATTGAATATTGATGGATTAGCAGAACATCAGATTTATAATAAACTTCATGAAATGGGAATGGCCATTATGACATATAAAATTCAGAAAATGACAGATAAATAAGCAATTACTATGAGTATATCAGGATTTACAGGTACTATAAAATATTGGTGGGATAACTACCTCACAGATAATAATAAGCAAAGAATATTAAATGCCACTATTATTACTCAAGCTATTAAGACTAAGTCAATAGGACAAACAGTTGAAAATTAAGTCTTAGAAAATTCCACCGTCACTTTAATTTACAGTATAGCTAAACGTTTATAGGAGAACCTCAAATTTTTTCAAGATAAAACTTTAGAAATGTTATCAATTTTATCATGTCCAAAGTTAGATGATTTTTGATGATATAAAGGTGTTTTCCTCAACAAAGTCATGGTTAGAGGGAGTATGAGTATGAATAGCAGCGGCTAAAGTGTTACGAGGTCCTAGATCCAGTCTTAATTAATGTTACTCTTGAAATAATCATTTTTCTTGTTAGTAGCAACCATTTTTCTTTATCTATGTTCTTACTTTTATTCCTTAAGTTGGGTTGTCGTTTAATAGCAGTTTAGATATTTGCAAACCTGGAATTTTTTGTTGGAGTAGCTCTGTGTATGTGGTGAAAAATAGAACCAAACCCCGAGGGTGTTCCCATCGCCAATACTATAGAAAGAAAATAAATGAATTTTAGCAGAAGAAAATTAGTAATTACTGCACACAAAAATAATTATGGTAGAGTAACATCTAAAGTAGATATTGGTTCTAGGATAGTGTTTTATCTCTTGTCTGAAAAAATGCTTATGAATACTCCAACCAACCAAAACGTAATAAATTGTTGTAAAAATAGAAAGTGATTTACAGAATTGAAATATTCCCAAAGAAAGTTTTTATAGAGTCTACAAATCTGGACAGTTTGATATTGTAAAAAATTATAATATTAAAACTTCTAAATCTACTGTTACAATTAATTGAAATTTTGAATCTATTAAGTTATTAGCAGCTGAAGATATTAATAGATATAGAAAAAATTACCAAGTTCCTTCACATTGGTCTTGTTCAAGTAGCAGTCAAGTCACTATATAGATTAGGTTTAGATGTTCCTATATATCTACTTTTAAGAGATAATAGGTTATTAAACTTTTATGATTCATGATTAGCAGTATTACAAAGTAACCTCACTAATGGCCCGGTATACTTAATTGTTATCCTAATTTTTCTATTGAAATTAATGATCAAAATGTTATGGATACATTAATATTCAATGTTAAAACAAAAACCATGAATAGTAATATAAATACAAGAGAAATAGAAACAATATATAGGGTATATTATAGATTAATGAAAAATCTCTTAGCCCTTAAGGCAAAAATAGTAAGTAATAAAGGAGCTACCATGCTTATGGAAGCTAATCACAATCGCAATAATATCTTTGTCCCTATAATAACAGAACTAGAAATTGAAGAAGAAAATTCATACATTGAACAAGTAATACAACATCCAGATGGACCTATAGACTTAGCATTTCTAAGATCCTAGTCTTTTAATCAACCATCATCAAGTAGAAGAATGTCCTTTTCTAGACCTTCAGTCTCCAAATCTATCGAAGAAAGGGAAGTAACATTAGAAGATATTGAAAGAAAATAAAAAGGAGTAGATTTCTCAAAAACAATTCCCAAAGTGGAATATGAATCTACAAATTTAAAAACTAACTAATCAGTAAGTCCCACAGCTAGTGAAATGATAGGAGTAAAAGATTTTCTATGCATAATTACGTCAGATTTAATATTTGAACCTGACTTTGAATATTTAGATAAATTATAGACTGACCAAGAAAATTGTAATAAAAGGGAATGGTATAAACAAAGATATTCATTAAAAGAAAGATATTCTTTTAGAGAAAAATACTGCAATGATATGAAAGATTAAGATGTAATATTGAATTATTTAATTGGTTGGAAATCACAAGAAAATTAGATGATCAAAAGGAATCATTAAATATGATTGTTCATAAATGGTATACTAGTGTTAAAGTAGTAAAATCAATTATTCCTCCATTAGAAGAATTAGCCTACCAGTAAATGGTAGAGTTGTTACTGTTTCACTCTTTAAATTAGATATAGTAGATACTAAAGGTTATCGTAAAAATAAGAACTAAAAGAATTGAATCCTCTTTAAAAACCCCAGAAGTAGAAGCAAAAATTTAAAATCTACAAGAAGTAATAGAGCAGGAAGTTTGCTCAAATTTTCCTAATGCCTTTTGGGGAAAAAAGGCATATTGTTGAATTACCCTATATTGAGGGATTTGACGAAAGGATTATTACAATTCTATAAATCAGATTCTATAGTTGTCATTTTATTAGAGTTAGAAGAAATATTAACACTATTTATAATGTTTTGGTTGGTTAGAGTATTCAAAGAATTTTTTCAAACAAGAGATAAAATACTATCCTATAACCAATATCTACTTTAGATGTTACTCTACTATTATCATTTTTGTGTGCAGTAATTACTAATTTTCTTCTTCTAAAATTCTTTTATTTTATACCTATAGGCTTGGCGATCGAAACACCCTTTGGGTTTGGCTCTACTTTTCACCACATACTCAGAGCTAATCCAATGAAATTCCAGATTTGTGAACGTCTAAACCACTAGTATACAGCTATCCAATTTAAGGAATAAAACTAAGAACATTGGGAAAGAACAACAGTAACTGCTAACAAGAGAAATGATTATTCCAAGAGTATCTCTAACTTTGACCATCTTAGGAATAGCGTAATGCTCTAGCCACTCCTACACATACTCATACTCTCTCCTAGACAACTTAGCTCTAATAACATTTGGGGATGATCATGAAAACGAGGAGCAAAGTAACGATTTAAAGTAATTTATACTTTGAAAGTAATTTAAACTTTGAAATTAAGCTTTAAAACAACAAATTAAAAATAAAGTAAGATCAAAAGAAGTTTAATTATTTATTCAAAAGTTACAAGTAGATTTAACGAAATCTCATAGTATTAATTGATATTTATCTATAGTTTCAAAAAGGTTTTGTAACTCTACTATTTAAAATTGTTATATTTTATTAAGAGACATAATTTAGCAAAGTTATCATTTGAAATTAATTTATAATTCTACTTGCAAAATATGTTTCTTAGTCAAAATATTTTTATTGATAAAAACTTGTTTAAATAGTAGTAACTAGTGATGGATTCTTTTGCAGAGCTGAAAATTCTGCCAATACTAGATCTTTTCATATTCAGGTTGAAATGGGAGCCTTAATGATTTTATTTTTATTATTTCGGATCTCATTATTTTCCTGTAGAAATTCTCTTGTCAAGAAATATGTTAGAGAATTATTTTCTCCCTTTATAAGTTCTATTTTAAAATCAAAACTAGACAATAAAGCTTTCAATCTGGCAAATATTTGTTTAGAAATTAAATTTTTAACATCCTTTAATAAAACATCTTTGGCTTCTTTGCAGTTCACTCTTAGTAAAAATTCTTTGTTTATTAAATTATCTTAAAATTTAGTAATACATAGTACTATAGCCAAAATTTATTTTTTAATAGTACTATAATTCTTTTGAGTATCATTCCAGATTGCTGAGGTGAACCTCATTGATTGTTCAGTGGACTCTATGAAAATTCTCCGTTTGAGAGTGCCTCCATATCCTATGTCCGAGGCATCAGTTTCTATAATCATAAGACCCTTTGGATGCGGTATCCCTAGACATGGAAGTTTTTGTACTATTGATTTAATTTTGTGAACCATATTAGTGTGCTCTATTCCCTAATGCACTCGATTTTTCTTATGACGCTGATAAAGAGGCTTACAAACCTGTATAATATTAGGAATAAAATATGCAACATATTTGAAACTTTCTAAAAATCCTTAAAGTTGAGTTTTATCTGTTAATTTATCTGGAAACTTAGAGGAGAACTCTATGGCTCTACAAATGGGTTTATATGTTCCTTGATATAAATCATGACTGAGAAATCTAATAGAGGTTTGGAATAATTTAATCTTTTTAGCACTTACTACTATTCCATTTTTTTGATAATTTTTAAAAAGGTTTGAAGATGTTTAAAGTGTTGGTCAATATCTTCTTAAAATTTTAAAACTTCATTTATATAGACTATAGAAATATGACTAAATTGATTGAATATGTTATTCATGATATTTTGATATTCAGATGGAGAATTTTTTAGTCCAAAAGGCATTACATTCTATTCATATTGTCCAAAAGGAACATTGAAGGTTGTTTTGTGTTTATATTTTTCTGCGATTTGTATTTTCCAAAATCTTGATTTCATATCAAACTTGCTATAATTATTGGCTTTATAAGTTCTTTTAAGAAGGTCATATTTGTTAGGTATTGGGTACCTAATCCACTTTAATATTTTGTTAAGAGTCTTATAATTGATAACTAGTCTCGAGGCACCTTTTTCCTTTTCAGCATTATTATTGACATAAAAGGTTGAACACCTCCAAGGTGAATTAGAAGGTCAAATAATTTTTTTATCAAATAAATCATTAATTTCCTTTTACAGTATTCCATTAATTCATGGTTCATTTGAATGGGTTTTTCTTTTGTTGGAATAATACTTTCGCCAAATACCTCTATCATGACCCAAACCAGGGCCCAGACATAAAGAGTATCCCAAGTCCAATTAGGACCGGGGATCACCCCCTCTTACCCAACCCAACCACCTATATCCAGCCTTAGATTGGATAAATTTTGAGCATATAACAAAATAGCTTAAATTCTCTCATAAAAACTCTGGGATAGGATAATAACCGTGATCGTCCCAACCGAGTCCACCCGTAGTAAATCAACCATCCAACCGTACCAAGACAAACCAAAGGCCATAAACCAAGCCAAAACTAAAGAGAATACCAAAACATAATATGATCATCAATCCCAAAATGTAATACGATGGAACGGTGAGAAATCATGTTCAATGATGCCAGCCTCCCAGCTTATTCCAATGCCAAGACTGATACCAATACTGATCCCATCCATACCAACCCCAAAAAGTACCTTAAAGCCTCTATCCAAAAGAGTACGAATATCCGGTTGGGACATGCCCCCAACCATGGCCAAAACCAATATCCATAATAAAGTAAAGATGTCCAAAGAAGTCCATAACATGAAATGAAGCCTTCCAAAAGGATAAAAGCTCACCACTTCAGTCCAAATACTGATACTAAATCTATACGCTAAACAGGAGTAGTGGAATGGCTAGTTCCTACATAGCGTGGGTATACAGCCGCCAGTAGACGGGTTAGCGAGTGATTGTTAGCATGAAATCAGGATAAGGATAAAATAATGTCATTTATAAAACCAAGTAAAGTCATCCATAATGCATACAACCATACATATATATATATGTGTCGAGAAAAGAAATAGGGTTTAGAATATATTTAAACCATTACCTAGGTTGTGTAGCTTTGTCGTCCTAAAGACCCCACAGGCAATATGTGTTCAGCTCCCCCTGCTAAAAGGGCCCCAGTGAATGTAGTCGCATAACCAGGAAAGAATTCAATTTGGATGACTATACATCCCCCAATATGAGGTAAACATTATCCACATGGTCTACCAAGACCAATCTCATACCGGAAAGTATAAGTTTCCAGTTTTGGTCCCCCCGGGACCTCTACCTTTCACAGCTTAGCTATACTCCCCCCTTTAGTACCCAATTAAAACCACTTCTAAACAATCCATTTACCAATTATTAACCAAGGCAATTTAGTGGTAGTATCTTCATACCAACCAAACTTACAAGTACTATCCATAGCCAACCATATATAGGTATAAGGGACCTTAGGTGCCCTTCTATTACCATATTAAATCCACTTGGGTCAATCTGTACCCCAGAATAATAACCATTTATCCATTTACCTTTCCAAATCATTTAATCCATGCATAAATCATTTACCAAGTTTAAAACAAGCAAGAGTTCCATTTAAAAGAAGTCAATGTAATGAATATATCTTTATAAGCATTTTGTCAAACACATTAGGGGCATAATATATATCCAAAACCAATTACAATTACCAACAACTATTTCCATATAATTAATTATCCAAAACCACCATTATCATTGAAAAGAATAATTAAAACCATGGAAAACCATAACTAACCATTCATTAGAAAAACCTTAAATCATATTTGGAAACTCGAAAGCATTCAATAATAAAATTATGAAAACCAATAGTAAAAGTATACCTTTAGTTGGAAATAACAATGAGGGAAGAGAACGTGCCTTATACCAAAGAATTGATGGAAATAGATCACCAAACCAAGCCCCAAATTAGTCCTCAAGATGAAACCCTATCTTTCTTGCCCCAAATCTCTTGAGAGGATTTTAGATTGTTTAGGAGTAGTTTCTAAGTTTTAAAGAGAGAAATAATAAAGTAAATACTCTTCCAAGTGGGTTAGAAGTTGTGGGGTCTTGTTAGGGTAAGTAGGGAAATGTCCAGATTGCCCCCACTTAAGTTGCATAAAAATCTCGTCACAGCGATACGACTTACCCATACAAGTCATACCCATTTGATACGAGTGGTACTCACTACTCATATCCTACCCCAACCCTCAAACACAACACTTTCCAGTATACGACTCATCCAACCAAGTCATATCCAAAGCATACGATCCGCACCTCCCATCTGTATCCCTGGAAGAATAGAATACCTAGAGCATTGAACATTGTCTCTTATACGAGTACAAGATAGGACTTGTACCCAACCATACTACTTTTATCCCCTAAGTCATATCTATTCCAGTAATCCATCCATACCAACAACCAACACTGGTCAGCATATTATTGGACCATACCATTTATACCCCAACATACACTCGTACCCATGAGTCATATTGGGTTTGAAAAATAAAAATCCAGAAAAATTCTAAGGACCAAAACCCAAGACATAACATTCTCCCGGACTAAGAACATTCGTCCCTGAATGACGGACAAGGTAAGGTTATTAAATTATCAAACATATTCCCAATCTTCATCGAAGTTCAAAAATAAAGAGACAAAGATATTAATCTTTCCTTTAACAAACTCAGAAAATAAAGATGTGTTCAAGAACATATACTGTGATACCCCAAACTTTCTTCAACTCTAATTTCATCTCTACAAGATTAAGGGATGAATTTCAAAGTGAGTAATGTTTAAATCATATAGAATTTTCCTAATTTTGACTTTTTATCGTGTGGGAAATTGAATTAACTCTCCAATGATATAAGATTTTCCTAAATCCGATAACTGAGCAAGAAGTTATCGATAATTTAAGTTCTAGTCATAAAACACCATCATTATGCTATTTAGCGCATCACGGAGAGGGTTTATGTAACAATTGTCAAATTCCAGTGGGACTCCGTGATGGTGGCATATCACGGAGGATCCCAATTTCTCAATATTCAATTTTCAGCAGCATAACGCGATTATGGTGCGTCGCACTGAAGTTCTAAGTCCCAACCAGTGGGACAACATGATGGCTCCGCATCACGGTGACCCCCAGATTCCCATTCATCAAATTCCAGTGAGCCACCGCAATAGTGGCGCATCACGGTGGCCCATAAAATTGGGCTCCCAGTTATATTTTTTCTAGTTTCATTTAGAAGTTAAAAAGGGTATTTTGGGCTTTTTCCAAGCCACTTAAATCGTCCAAACATCTGATTTAATGTCATTACAAGCATCATATACCACTTTTCTCAAAATACCTCAACCAAAAACCCTAGTTCATCAGACTTCTCCTCCAAGAAACTCAAGATTTCTCCATCAATTCTCCAACTTAAGTCAAGATTCCAAGTTCCTAGTGCAAGAATTCCAAGAACCCACATTCAAGAGTTCCAATAACATCTCAAGAGCAAGTTTTTCATCCAAGTTTATCAATCTAAGGTATGTGGGGTTTGAACAAGAACAATCCTTGCGTTCTTGTGCCCAAAAACTTTCTTTAAGTTATAAATTTTTAAATTTTACTATGATTTCCATGAAAATCAAGTTAGGGTTTATATCCATTATCATTATTTGCAAGATTGTCCATGGATTGAGAGTTGAATTACATGATTTTGTTTAGATTTCTATGCCTATTGATGAAATTTCCAGATTTTAAGTTGAATTATGAACAATTGTATTATAAAGTATGAATTTTTATGGTTTTTGATATGAAATTGAAGCATGGGCCATTAAGCCCTAGAATGTATGTTGAACTTCAATAATGATCATGATTTAAGCATCCCATGAATAGCTATTTCAATTTTTAATGAAAAAAGTTGATCATTTGAACCAAGCTAAGATAGGAATCCACACTATTCATTCAAGTTATGATTTAAGGCAAAGATAAGCATAATCAGTTTTAACTATAAGCCTTTATGCTATTTTAAGGTAGATTTCCTAAAAGTTCAGAGCAATAAGTATGAGATTAGTATTTAGCACCGAGTGGGTATGATTCCGAGGTCTCATGCCCCAGAACTATGAGCCACCATAGGTTTTCTGAATTTTCCTAAGTGGGTTAAGATAGTGATCACTAAAGTTAAAGGTTCTATTCTGATGGAAAGGATAGAGCAGCTCTTCCCAATGTGGGAAAGATGTTGGACTCCATGTCATCTCACATGGTTTATGTCGGTTAGAAGAAACTCCCAAGCCCAAAGTCCTTAAGTCCCAAAGTCCTATAATCTCTAAGTTTTAAAGAAGTCTCTCCATAAGATAAAAGTATAAGTTTTGAAAGCTATTGTTTTAAGATTCCTCTTTCTTACAAAGTTTTGAGAACAAGATGGAGAATAAAGATTTTAGAAGTAAATATAATGACTCACGAGATTTGTACTATATGTTTCATTATACATGATTTATGAGATTCAGATTTCAGTTTTCCTCAAGCTATGTGAGTCATTTATATCATCATACATATTTTCTTCAAAGTTGATGATATTGTTTACTTATTGCATTGCACCCCCATATGCTCAGTACATCCTTAAAGTACTGATTAACATATACGTTTGTGTGCTACATTATCTCATAATGTAGGTTTAGGTGCTCAGTATCTGCAGCGTGAGTAGTCTGAGCATCTTTATCTACGCTCACACAGTGGTGATTCCTCATGATTCAAGGTCCTACTTCTTCATATTTTTAGTTTTCTTTTAGTATATAGACTATCATTTTCAGTTCAGTTCGAGTTAGTTTAGTTCGAGTCAGTTGGGGGTCTGTTCCAATGGCTCTCCAGTTCTTTGTTAGTAGTAGAGGCTTGTTAGACTATGAGTTTGTTTAAAGACTATTAGTATTTGTTTTCCAGACAATATCCATCATTTATTCATTTTAGTTTTGATATGATACAATATTTATTCTTGGATAGACTATTTTAATGTAAGTGTTAGAAGAAGTAGCAGGTTCAAAGGGTTAGCTTAGGGCTACTTGTAGCCTTAAGTACTGTGTGACATCTTGGGATAAGATTTTGGGGCGTTACACATACCTTCCGTACGAATCTCGGGAGCAGAAACTAAGAGTGGGTATTTGGACTTCATATCCTCCTCCACCTTCCAAGTAGCTTCTTTCACATTATGGTTCTACCACAAAACCTTAATGAAATCCATATCCTTGGTCTACAACCAACGAACCCAGCTACCCAATATATCAACCAAGACCTTTTCATAAGACAGAGAATCCGAAATACCCAATCCGTCCTAAATAACAATCGAAGAAGGATCACCAATAGACTTCCTTAACATGGAAACATGAAAGACTGAATGAACCAAACCCAAATTAGCAGGCAACTCCAGTTCATAAGCAATATTACCAACTCTCCGTAAAATCACATAAGAACCAATAAATTAGGGATTGACCTTTCCCTTCTTGCTAAACCACACTACTCTCTTCATGGTAGATACCTTTAGGAATACCTTGTCCCCAACCTTAAACTCTAATTCTTTTTTCCTAACATCTGCGTAAGACTTTTGGTGACTCTAGGCCGCCTTAAGCCTATCCTAAATCACCTTCACCTTATCCATATCTTGATAAACTAGATCCAAACCAAACAAGCCCGCCTCGCTAAGCTCAAACCAATCAATAGGAGATCTACTCCTCATATTATACAACATCTCAAAAAAGGCCATACCAATACTCGAATGTTAGCTATTATTGTGTAATACCCCAATCATTTCTTAAGCCAAAATCTGTCTTTTGAGTAGATAAGGGTGGCTTCTATAGTGATTGATGTTTATACTGTGTTATATTTCTCTAATTTCTACTTTTTTTCATGTATATCATTCAATAAGCTTTCCATCGATACTAATTCATCAAAATTCGACATCAGACAAGGAAGTTATGGCCATTTTACTAAGCGATGTCAGAATTGCCCAGGCCTGACGGTAGACCTAAAGGACCACTAAGTCCTTGGTAGACCATTAATTTTCCCATCAATCCAAGGAAGTAACCCCTTTTTTTGGCCATCGTGCGAAAGCCAAAATGGTGGGCCGCCAAAAATTTAACGGACCGTTAAGAGAACCATCAAGTCGAGGCAGAATGTCCCATTTCTGGCCCCCGAGTAATGGAAGATCTAGTGGACCGTCAGTTTCCTGATGGACCATCACTTCGTCCATAATATCGAGGAAGAATGTCCCAGTTTTTCCACTCAAGTAACGGACCATCTGGTGGACCGTCAGTTCAACCGTCACAGACCCTGATCAGCAATTTTCAACTCTTTTTAAAAGGGCATTTTGGTCTTTTCTGCCCATTTTGGTTTTATATATATATCCAAGTAGAGGAAAGAAGATCATTTTCTATTATTTCTCCTTCAAAATTCTCTAGAAACTAGGGTTTCTTCTAAAATCCTAAGTCAAATCATCTTCAAGAAATTCAAGAATCTTCCAAAGATTTCACCAAGTTGTTCAAGAATTAAGTTCTTCAAGCCAAAGGCATCAAGAAACTTAGCTCAAAAGTGTAAAGAAGAGTTTCCAAACAAGCTTGTTCATCTTAAAAATCATAATCCAAGGTATGTGAGTTTTTGAACAAGAGGAATTCTTTCTTTCTAGTGCTCAAAGCTTTGATTTTATTATGGATTTATATGATTTTGCAAGTGGGTTTATACCCAAATTACTTTATCATGAGATTATGAGAATGAAAATTGTTCAATCTTTGTTATATATGATTATTTTACAATTTCCAAGTTATGACTTGATATTTAATATTGTGAATTTCAAGTTTCTACCATGATTTGGTATTTCAAGTGCTTTCAAGATATGTGTCAAGCTTTAAGCTTCCTTATGACAAATTGGACTATTGAGTCTATTGATTCATGAGAATTGAGTTTTTACAATGAGTCTTGATATTTCCTCAAAGTTATTGATATTTCCATGACTTAATGAATTGATGTATTTTGATATTGAGAAAGATTGATTTGATTTGAGTCCAGTTAGGAATCCACAAATTGATGATGGAACTTCAAGGAATATTCCTTGATAGTTATTTTACCTTGCTTATGATTCACAAACTCCTCCATCTTAGCTTCCCTCAGCTCTTGAGGAAATAAATAATCTAAGAAGGCATTAGAGAAGGCCTCCCATAATTTAGATTTCTCTGCATTACCCCTATCTTTTCCCACTTCTCATACCACTGATGGGCAACATCTTTGAGCTGATAAGCTACAAAGTTCACCCCTTAATATTGGTAGCCTGCATTACTCAACATATATTCTCCATTTTATCCAAAAATCCCTGGGGATCCTCCTCAACCTTTACTCCAATAAAAGAAGGAGGACCCATCTTCACAAATTATCCAACCCTTGTGGCCTGAGCAGACAAACCACCAGATACATCCCGATCATCCTGAGAATCAACCATCTAATTAATAAAAAGGATAGATTGATGGAATTCTACATTTGTCACATTTCCTTGAGGGAGCTGAGGAGAACTGGTACGATTAAGAGGAACATGATTACCATCCAAAATAGGACCCTAAGATCGAAGCTGCACCCCCATCGTAGGACATAATCCTTAAGCATTATACCCAAATGGGATATAAGAATTTCAATTTTTCTAGATCTATGGGGCAATATCTAAAAGACAAATAAACAAGGATTAGAGAAGATTTCCAGAGTTTAGACTCTATGCTTCAAAATATAATACCAAGAAAGCATGGTGCGCTACACATCCCTAAAAGAGACTTTACTTTACAAGGCTTTGTGGACTTCCCAGTTGACCATGAACCTAAATCTCTGATATAAACTTGTCACGATCTAAACCAGTGCCTATACATAAGGGCATCCCAAGTCCAACCAGGACTGGGGACCACCCCCTGTTACCTAACCCAATCACCTATATCCTGCCTTAGATGGGCTAAATTTTAAGAATATAACAAGATAGCATAAATGCTCTTATGAAGACTCTAGGATAGGGTTGAAATCATAATCGTCCCAATCGAGTCTACCTATATCGAATCAACTATCAAACTGTACCAAACCAAATCAAAGGCCATAAACCAGGCTAGAAAATAAAGAGAATATCAAAACATAATATGATAACCAATCCCAAAATGTAATATGATAGAACAGTGAGAAATCGTGTCCGATGATGCCAGCCTCCGTGCTTATTCCAATGCCAAGGCCGTCACCAATACTAATCCCACTTATACCAACCCCCAGAAGTACTATAAAGCCTTTATCTGAAAGAGTAATAATATCCGGTTGGGAGTAGCCCTTAACCATGGCCAAAACCAATATCCATAATAAAATAAAAATGTCTAAAGATGTCCATAATATGAAATGGAGTCTTCCAAAAGGATGTATCTTACTACTTCAGTCCAAATGCTGATACAAAATCCACATGCTAAACAGGAGGAGTAGAATGGTCGATTCCTGCATAGCATAGATATACTGCCAGCAATAGACAGTTTAGCGAGTGATCGCTAGCATAAAATTAGGATAAGGATAAAATAATGTCATTTATAAAACAAAGTAATACCATCTATAATGCATACAAATATACATATATATAAGTGCTGGGAAAGGGAATTGGGTTTAGCATGCATTTAAACCATTAACTGGGTTGTGTACCTTTGCCATCCTAAAGCACCCACGAGCAATATAAGTTCATCTCCCCTACTAAAAGGTCCCTAGTATGTGTAGCCACATGACCAAGAAAGAATTCCATTGGGTTGACTAGTACATCCCCCAATATGAGGTGTGAAATCATACACACGATCCACCAAGACCAACCTCATACTAGCAAATATGAGTTTCCAGTTTTGGTCCCCCTGGGACCTCCACCTTCCACAGCTTATCTATACCTCCCCCTTTAATGCCCAATTAAAACTGCTTCCAAGCAATCCATTTACCATTTATTAACCAAGGCAATTTAGTGGTGGTATCTTCATACCAACTATACTTACAAGTACTATTCATAGCCAACCATATGTAGGTATAGGGGACCTTAGGTGTCACACCCCATATTTTTGGGCTAGAATTTAGATCATTGTTCCTATGCATAAAGACTTAAACCCAGTGATTCTATGTCAATATATATATATGTGTGATGATCAATTCTATAGTGTGCAAAAGGTCCTATTATATAAGTTTTGATCATAAAAATCTCCTAGCTCAAAGACAAGTTAAAAATGCTTCTATTGATTAAGTTTTAGTGAATGTTTCAGCTTTGGTCAACTTTAAACGACCATTAATCTTTGTAAATAATGAGTTACGTGGGATACTACATATCAAAATAAATATGTTTGAATCTTCTTTCCAATGCATTTGGTTTCACCTTAATCTAATATTAGAGCAAAAGGTTATACTTATTTACTTCAGCATGTTAGTCTGTCAACAAAGTGACGACCTGAGATGATAAGCCGTCAACTAAGTGATGACTTATCAGCTAAGTCATCAGCCCAAACCAGTGAACCATCAGTTTCAGCCTCCAAGTGATGACCTAAGTTGATACACCGTCAACTAAGTGACGACCTATCAGCCCAAGTCATCACCCATGACTAGACTTGATCAACCTTACCCTTAAACAGTTTTAGAGGGGTATTTAGGTCTTTTTCCTTACCTCCCACGACTTAAATCATGCATTAAACCCTATTAAGTGATAAAATATCTATTTCTCATCACTTATAATCCTCTCCACTCTCAAGAATAATAAACTTAGGATTTTCTCTCAAGATCATCTCCAAAGAACAAGATTCAAGCCCTTCTTTAAGAAAACTAAGAAATTACAATTCCCAATCCAAGAACATTCTATAAAAGTCAATTCTATTTCAACATTAAAGATCTAAGGTATGTTAGATGTTCATCCATGGGCTCTTTTCATCCATGGAGTCCAAGAATCCATATTTTATGTTTTAAATCATGAAATTACATATTTATAATGATTTATCTCCATGAAGTTTTTGTAAATTTTGATTATACATGATGTTTACAATCTATTTTCATTGAAAGCATCCCTTATTATATATTTTGATGAATTATGTTCATGAACTTACATGAATTTCAAATCTTTATCATGTTTTCATGAAATTATTGGTGATAGTAAACCTTACATATTTGAATGGTGTTGTTTGTTGAATTAAACCCTAACTGGTGATCTTAAAAGTGAAATTATACTATTACTACAAGTTTTTGAACTATTCCTATTCTTAGTTTAAACCATGAATTACAAGCGTTTGATGAAATGCCTAAATGATTAGGTTTTGAACAATGACTACTTATTACATGTTTATAAGTTAAGGTTTTAGAATTTGTTTTCAAGTGGAATGCATTATAGTATGTTTTAATTATTATGATTTCCATATCATGTTCATGAGAATTTAGAATAAATCCTCTGTTTATGATTTTGTCATATGATCATGTTATCTCATCATGTCTAGAAATATCCTCATGTTAAAGTCTTGGTCCCCATGTATTTTATGAAATGCTTAAGTGAATAATTGTGAACAATAATTTCCTTTTATGGTTTCAAAGATTTCATGTGACCCTGTTCTCATTATTATTGAGTCATGCGGGTTATGAATACCTGAAATTTAGCTGTTTACTTAGTCTTAATAGTTTTAGAATAGTTTTAGACATGTATGAGCATTATCAGTTCAGTCCATTATTATATCAGTCAAACTTAGATCAGTTTAGTAACCCGATTCAATTCCCTCTTTAGTTAAGCTTAGCTCAATCCCGTAATTAGTATCAGTTTAGATGGGAGTAGGATTCAGCACCAAGCAAGTATAGGGATGGGGGCTCACCTATCAGTTAGGATTGGGTCCTTAGAAGAAATCCCTAAGTTCTAGAACTACGTAGCCAACTTAGGTTATGAGATATCACCAGTTAGTTAGGGCTAATACTCTCAGAGATCACCCGCTAGTTAGGATTGATCTCAAGGGTCACCCATTAATTAGGACTGACTCCACAGCCTTTGTTAGTACCTATGGCATGGTACTAGCACCTTTCCAACTGGGGTCACAAGATAGACCCCAATCAGCTCAAACTGGGGTATGTCGGTTAGATGATACCTCCCACAGTTTCAGTTTTAGAGTTTAGTTCGGAAT
Source organism: Capsicum annuum (assembly GCF_002878395.1). Lineage (NCBI taxonomy): Eukaryota > Viridiplantae > Streptophyta > Magnoliopsida > Solanales > Solanaceae > Capsicum > Capsicum annuum. The sequence goes on along the minus strand of NC_061122.1, from coordinate 141,856,758 downwards.
TCAGTTCAGTTTTGCTTGACCATAGCATACAGTTTATCAGTTATTCAGTTATTAGATTTTAGAATTTTAGTTACAGACTAATTAGAAATATGTTATATTCTTGGTCATGTATTTTAAGATTTTTCAGCTTTCACGCATTTATATTCAGTATTCCCATGCTAACCAAACAGTCTCTGCTCCATGTATGTTTACTAAGTTACTTCATATCATTTAGCTAGTTATTATTTCATGTTCAGTTATCCCATGCTATTCATTTAGCTGGTTATCATTCATGCACATAAACCCATGCGTCTCAGACTTATCTTATTTAGCATACCAGTATATTCAAAGTACTGATCGCATACCAAATTATTTGCTGATGATGTTCCATATCATAAAATCAGACACTCATGTTCCCGAACGTAGCTAATTATCCAGCGCACTAGTAGCAGCAGCAGTGGTGAGTCCTCATGTTCTGAGGACCATTTATGTTTATTTCAGTTTCTTAGTTTTAGCAGACAGTCAGAGTTAGTTGGGGGCTTATCCCATCAACTTCTCAGTTATTCAGTTAGAGGCTTTCAAACTAGTACAGATAGTTAGTCAGTTTTCAGTTGTTATTATCAGTGTTGTTTTGTAGAGATTATCAAAGTTATGACTTAAAACCTTATGGAAATTTTAGTTAAATTTTGCAAAATAAATCTTTTGTTATCAGTTTTATTTAGTGCCCACAGCAGGTACCAATCATGGGTTAGCTTGTGGTCTTTTGGGGCTGTAAGCACCGTGTGACGCCTAGGGTGTACTCTGGGGCATTATATTAAGTTCCTTTCCAATTACCATATTAAATCAACTTGGGGGAATACGTACCCCACAAGAATAACCATTTAGCCATTTACCTTTCCAAAATATCTAATCCTTGCATAAATCCTTTATCAAGTTTAAAACAAGCAAGAGTTCCATTTTAAAGAAGTCAATGCAATGAACATATCTCTATAAGCATTTTGTCAAACACATTGGGGGCATAATATATATCAAAAACCAATTCCAATTACCAACAACCATTCCCATAGAATGCAATTATCCAAAACCACTATTAATGCATAGAAAAGCATAGTTAAAACCATGAGAAACCATGACCAACCATTCATAAATAAAACCCCTAAATCATATTTGAAAACCCAAAATCATTTAACAATAAAATCATGAAAACCAATAGTAAAATCATTCCTTTAGTTGGAAATAACAATAAGGAAAGAGAACATCCCTTATACCAAAGAATTGATGGAAAGAAATTACCAAAGAAAGCCCCAAATTAGTCCTCAAAATGAAACCCTAGCTTTCTTGCCCCAAAGCTCTTGAGAGGATTTTAGATTGTATAGGATTAGTTTCTAAGTGTTAAAGGGAGAAATAATAATGTAAATAATCTTCCAATTAGGTTAGAAGTCATAGGGTCTTGTTAGGGTAAGTAGGGGAATATCCAGATTACCTCCACTTAAGTTGCATAAAAATCTTGTCTCATGGATATGACTGACCCGTACAAGTCATACCCATCCTATACGAGTGGTACCCACCACTTGTTTTCTACCCCAACTCTTGGACCCAATACTATCCAGTATACCACTCATCCAACCAAGTCTTATCCAAAGCATGTGATCTGTACCTCCCATCTGTATCTTTGTTAAAATAAAATACCAAGATGATTGAACACTATTCCCTATAAGAGTACTAGATATGACTCATACCAAATCATACGAATCTTATACCAAAAGTTGTATCCATTCCAGTAACCCATCCATCCCAGCAACTAACACTAGTCAGCATACGATAGGACTATACCACTCATACATCAACATACGGCTCGTACCCATAAGTTGTATTGGGTCTAGAGAATGGAAATCCAGCTAAAATTCTAAGGGACAAAACCCAAGACATAACACCCTCAATATGGGGCAATTCAACAATATGCCTTTTTATTTCTCAGAAGGCATTAGGAAAATCTGAGCAAACTTCCTACTCTATGACTTCTTGTAGACTTTTAATTTTTCCTTCTACTTTTGGAGATTTTAAAGAGGATTCAATTCTTTTATTTTATATCTAGTCTTGTAAATAATTTATTTGTTATGAAATTAAATTGATTTTAAAGACAATTTTGTTTTTTATAAAGTCACTTTCTTCTTTTGATAAACTATTTAGATAAGGGAAAATGATTCTTTCCCCCTAAATAGTGGTATGGATGCCATCTAACTCAGCATTATAAGGTTTTATTTGAGTTATAAAAGTAAGATCTAAAATTATCTCTTCATTTATATCTGTGTTTATTACAAAGTCATTTATGAAATAAATTCCATCATTAAAAATGTGTGCATTGTATAGTTTATAATTTATTTTTAATCTTTCTCGTATTGCAGAATAATTTAGTAGTACTTTTTTCAAGGTACTTAGTAGGGATCATTACTTCAATTATGCATTTTCGATCTACTCATGTTTCTATTAATACAACTTTGGGAATTATGTAATTTCTATTTATTACTAATGTAGTGGGTATATGGTAAGTTTGGGCTTTATCTTTTGTAATTTTATCAATTTATGAATGGTTTTTTAGAGACTTAATATCTTTATTATTCCTTTCTATTTTTTATGTTCCTCTAATATCAAATGGACATGATTCGGGTTCTTGATTAGATGTTAAATTATTAGTATTAGCATGTGATTCATTGCTAAATCCTTGCTTAACTTTTTTTAACTTCCTTTTTAAGTATTTTAATTCTGTTTGATGTCGTAGAACGGATAAAAATTAGTGTTACTCTTGGAATAATCAATTCTCGAGTTAGTAGTTACTGTTGTTCTTCCTCTTTATTCTTAATTTTATTCCTTAAGTTGTGTAGCCTTTTAATAGATGTTTAAATGTTGGCAAACTTGAAATTTTTTGTTGGATTAGCTCTGAGTATGTGGTGAAAAATAGAACCGGACTCGAAAGGTGTTTCCATCGCCAAACCTATAAGAATAAAATAAAAGAATTTTAGAAGAAGAAAATTAGTCAGTACTACACACAAAAATAATTATTGTAGAGTAACATCTAAAGTAGATACTGGTTCTAGGATAGTGTTTTATCTCTTGTCTGGATATATCCTTATGAATACTTCAACCAACCAAAACATTATAAATAGTGTAAATATTTTTTCTACCTCTAATAAAATTACAAAAAGAGAAAGTGATTTATAGAATTGGAATATTCTAGAAAGTTTTAATAGAGTCTATAAAATTGGACTCTTTGATTTTGTAAAAAGTTATAATATTAAAACTTCTGAATCTACTAGTGCAATAAATAGAAATATTGAAACTATTAATTTATTAGAAGCTGAACATATCAATAGATATAGAAAAAATTACAAGTTCCTTCACATAGGTCTTGTTCAAGTAGCAGTTAAACCATTATATATATTAGGTTTAGATGTTCCTATAATCTACTTTTAAGTGATAATAGATAATTAAACTTTGATGATTAGTTATTAGCAATATTACAAAGTAACCTCGCTAATGGACTAGTATACTTTAATTGTTATCCTAATCTTTTTATAGATTTTAATTATCAAAATGTTATGGATACATTAACATTAAATACTTAAAAAAACATGAATAGTAAGGTAAATACAAGAGACATAGGAATAATATATAGGGGATATTATAGATTAATGAAAATTACCTTAGCCCTTAAGGCTAAAATAGTAATTAATAAAGCAGTTGTCATGCCTATGGAAGCTAATCAAAATCACAATAACACATTTTTCCCAATAATAACGGAACCAAAAATTGAAGTAGAAAATTCTAACACTAAACAAGTAATACAACATCCAGATTGACCTATAGACTTAGAATTTCTAAGATCCTATTCTTTTAATCAAGCATCTTCAAGCAGAAGAATGTCCTTTTCTAGACCTTCAGTCTCCAAATCTGTAGAAGAAAGGGAAGTAACATTAGAAGATATTGAAAGAAAATTAAAAGGAGTAGATTTCTCAAAAACAATTCCCAAAGTGGAATATAAATCTACAAATTTAAAAACTAAAAAATCAGTAAGTCCCATGGCTAGTGAAATGATATGCGTAAAAGATTCTCTATACATGATTACGTAAGATTTAATATTTGAACCTGATTTTGTATATTTAGATAAATTATGGACTGGCCTAGGAAATTGTATTATTTCTCAAAAACAATTCCCAAAGTGGAATATGAATCTACAAATTTAAAGACTAAAAAATTAGTAAGTCCCATAGCTAGTGAAATGATAGGAGTAAAAGATTCTCTATACATGATTACGTAAGATTTAATATTTGAAACTGATTTTGTATATTTAGATAAATTATGGACTGACCTAGAAAATTGTATTAAAAAGGAATAGTATAAACAAAGATATTCATTAAAAGAAAGATATTCTTTTAGAGAAAAATAGTGCAATGATATGAAAAGATTAAGATGTAATATTGAATTTTTTTAAATGGTTTGAAATTAAGGGAAAATTAGAGGATCAAAAGGAATCATAAATATCATTGTTAATAAATGTTATACTAGTGATAAAGTAGTACAATCAATAATTTCTCCGGTAGAAGAACGAAGAAATTAGCCTACCAGTAGAAGGTAGATTTGTTACAATTTCTCCCTTTAAATTAGATATAGAAGATACTAAAGGTGATCGTAAAAATAAAAATTAAAAGAATTGAATCCTTTTTAAAAACCCCGAAAGTGAAAGCAAAAATTAAAAGCCTACAAGAAGTCATAGAGCGGGAAGTTTGCTCAGATTTTCCTAATTCCTTTTGGGAAAGAAAAAGGCAAATTGTTGAATTACGTTATATTGAGGGATTTGACAAAAGGATTATTCCAATTCTATAAATCATTTTCTATTTTTGTAATTTCATTAGAGTTACAAAAAATATTAACACTACTTATAACATTTTGGATGGTTGGAGTATTCATAAGGATTTTTTGAAACAAGAGATAAAGTACTGTCCTAGAACCATTATCTACTTTAGATGTTTACAATAATTATTTTTGTGTGCAGTAATTACTAATTTTCTTCTTCTAAAATTCTTTTATTTTATTCTTATAGGCTTAGCGATGGGAACACCCTCCGAGTTTGGCTTTACTCTTCACCATATACTCAGAGCTAATCCAATGGAAAATTCTAGGTTTTTCAACGTCTAAACCACTATTAAACGGCTACCCAACTTAAGGAATAAAACTAAGAACATAGAGAAAGAACAACAGTAACTACTAACCAGAGAAATGATTATTCCAAAAGTAACACTAATTTCGATCGACTCTAGGATAGCGTAACGCTCTAGCCACTCCTACACATACTCATACTCCCTCCCAGACAACTTGACTTTGAAACAATTTGGGGGATAAATCATGAAAATGGGGAGTAAAGTAAAGGTTTAAACTAATTTATAATGAAAGTACTTTAAACTTCAAAATTAATCTTTAAAACAACAAATTCAAAGTACAGCAAGATCAAAAGAAAATAACGAAAATAGAAGAGAGATTTATACTTACAAAAAAAATTTTATTGATAAGGGAAATAAGAGAGCTAGCAGAGGAAAGATGGAAAATATGGGAAATGATAGAGAGTTTTTCTGAGTTAGGAAAATTTCAGAATACTCTCCACTGTTACAAGTTGAAAGCCTTAAATAGGCCTCAAAAGTGTTGACTAATATCTAACATACATTATCTATTTTACATATGCATTAATACATACTATTACATCTGTTTATGCACTAATACATGTTATTTATTTTGCACATGTCTTGAAGTAGCTGATGACTATATATATACTATGCAATTATCTTTGAATAACTTGTTCATGTGCCTTTGATTTTGAGATGTGTCTTTTGATTATTTTAAAAGACTTTGGCCTTTTCTTCCATGAGGATTTGTGCCATTTGTTTTCTAGTGTGTATAGTTTTTTGGTGTCTGTAGGGTCCACCATGTTTTCACTATTTTTGTCCCCTTATTTTTTATGTCTTGAAGATGTGCTTCTTTGTCTTGCAGTTACATAATTTTTGGTAGATACTATGGGGTCCACCTTTTATTGGACTTTTAATTGTAGAAGAAGTGTTGGCTCTTTTTTTCCTTTTGATGAAGAGATATACTTGTTATTACCTGATGATTCTTCATGTCTTTGCTGCTGGCACAGTATCTATTAACTCCATTATCTGCTTTGAAAGGGGAATTCTTAAGTAAGGAAGATCCTGATGTAGCTTTCTCTGATGGTGTTTATCCTTTAATATTTGACCTTTAAAATTGACTAATATATGAAAACTATTTAATATTTTTTGATAGTGTAGAGATATTTTACTCTACCTAAAACTTTTCAAAATTGCATTTTTCATCTGCTTAATTCATACTCAATTGATAAATGCAAAAGTAAAAATTCATCAAATATTTTATTGCAAAATACAATAAAGGATAAAATAGGTATTTGGTATAATAATACAATTTTATATATTAGAAAACCAAAGTTTAGTTATTTATTCAAAATTTACTGGTAGATTTAATAAAATCTCATAACATTAGTTAATATTTATCTATAGTTTCAAAAAAGTTTTGTAACCCTACTATTAATCTTTATATTTTATTAAGTGACATGATTTGGTAAAGTTATCATTTGAAATTAATTGTTAATTCTACTTGTAAAATATGTTTCTTGGTCGAAACATTTTTATTGATAAAAACTTGTTTGAATAGTAGTAACTAGTGATGGATTCTTTTACAGAGCTAAAAATTCTGCCAATATTGAATCATTTCATATTCAAGTTGAAATAGGGGCCTTAATGATTTTATTTTTATTATTTCGGATCTCATTATTTTCTTGTAGAAATTCTCTTGTTAAGAAATCTTGGAGAGAATTGTTTTCTCCCTTTATAAATTCTATTTGAAAATCAAAGCTAGACAATAAAGTTTTCCATCTGGCAAATATTTGTTTAAAAATTAAAATTTTAACATCCTTTTGTAAAAAATCTTTGGCTTCTTTGTAGTCCACTCTGGGTAACAATTCTTTATTTATTAAATTATAACAATTCTTTATTTATTAAATTATCTTGAAATTTAGTAATACATAGTACTATAGCCAAAATTTCTTTTTAAATAGTACTATAATTCTTTTGAGTATCATTCCAGATTCCTGAAGTGAACCTCACTAATTGTTCAGTGGACTCTATGGAAATTCTCAGTTTGAGAGTGCCTCCATATCCTATATCCGAGGCAACAGTTTCTACAATCATAAGAGCCTGTGGATAAGGTATCCCTAGACATGGAAGCTTTTGTACTATTGATTTAATTTTTTGAACCGTATTAGTGTGCTCTATTCCCCATTACACTCGATTTTTTCTAAGACGCTGATAAAGAGACTTACAAAAATGTCTAATATTAGGAATAAAATTTATAATATATTTGAGACTTTCTAAAATCTTTGAAGCTAAGTTTTATCAGTTAATTCATCTGAAAACTTAGAGGAGAACTCTATGGCTCTACAAATGGGTTTATACATTCGTTGATACAAATCATGACCGAGAAATATAATAGAGGTTTGGAATAATTTAATCTTTTTAGCACTAACTATTATTTCATTTTTTTGACAATTTATAAAAAGGTTTGAAGATGTTTAAAGTGTTGGTCAATATCTTCTAAAAATATTAAAACATCATCTATATAGACTATAGAAATATGACTAAATTGATTGAATATGTTATTCATGATATTTTGAAATTCAAATGGAGAATTTTTTAGTCCAAAAGGCATTACATTCCATTTATATTGTCCAAAAGGAACATTGAAGGTTGTTTTGTATTAATATTTTTCTACGATTTGTATTTGCCAAAATTCTAATTTCATATCAAACTTGCTATAAATATTAGATTTATAAGTTCTTTTAAGAAGGTCACGTTTGTTAGGTATCGAGTACCTAATCCACTTTAATACTTTGTTAAGAGGCTTATAATTGATAACTAGTCTTGGGGCACCTCTTTCCTTTTTAGCGCTATTATTGACATAAAAGGTTGAATAGCTCAAATGCAATTTAGAAGGTCTAATAAGTTTTTTATCTAATAAATCGTTAATTTCCTTTTACAATATTCCATTAATTCATGGTTCATTTAAATGGGTCTTGCTTTCGTTTGAATAATCCTTTCATCAAATACCTCTATTATGACCCAAACCAGGGCCCAGACATAAAGGGCATCCCAAGTCCAACCAGGACCAGGGACCGCCCCCTGTTACCCAACCCAACCACCTATATCCAGCCTTAGATGGGATGAATTTCGAGCATATAACAATATAGCTTAAATGCTCTCATGAATACTCTAGGATAGGATAACAATCGTGACCGTCCCAACCGAGTCCACCCGTACCAAATCAACTATCCTACCATACCAATCCAAACAAAAGGTCATAAACCAAGCCATAACTAAAGAGAATACCAAAACATAATATGATAATCAATCCCAAAATGTATTACGATGGAACGGTGAGAAATCGTGTTCGATGATGCCAGCCTCCCAGCTTATACCAATGCTAAGGCCGACACCAATACCTATAACGGCCATACCATCCCCCAAAAGTACCTTAAAGCCTTTATCCAAAATAGTAATAATATCTGGTTGGGACATTCCCCCAACCGTGGCCTGAACTAATATCCAGAATAAAGTAAAAATGTCCAAAGATGTCTATAACATGAAATGGAGCCTTCCTAGAGGATGAAAGCTCACCACTTCACTCCAAATGCTAATACCAAATTTGCATGCTAAATAGGAGGAGTGGAATGGTCGGTTCCTGCATAGCGTAGGTATACAAACGCCAGTAGACGGATTAGAGAGTTATCGCTTGCATGAAATTGGGATAAGGACAAAATAATGTCATTTCTAAAACCAGGTAAAACCATCCATAATCCATACAACCATACATATATATAAGTGCTGGGAAAGGGAATCGGGTTTAGAATGCATTTTAACCATTACCTGGGTTATGTAGCTTTGTCGTACTAAAAACCCCACGGGTAATATGTGTTCAGCTCTTTCTACTGAAAGGGACCCAGTGCCTATAGCCACACAACCAGGAAAGAATCCCGTTGGTATAACTAGTACAACCTCTAATATGAGGTGTGACATCATGCACACAGCCCACCAAGACCAACCTCATACCTGCAAATATGAGTTTCTAATTTTGGTCCCCCCGAAACCTCCACCTTCTACGGCTTTGCTACACCTCCCCCTTTAATGCCTAGTTAAAATCATTTCGAAGCAGTCCATTTACCATCCATTTGGTGGTGGTATCTTTATACCAACCGTACTTGTAAGTACTATCCATAGCCAACCACATGTAGGTATTAAGGACCTTAAGTGCCCTTCCATTACCATATTAAATCTACTTGGGGAAATCTGTACCCCAGAAGAATAACCATTTATCCATTTACCTTTCCAAATAATTTAATTCATGCATAAATACTTTACCTAGTTTAAAATAAGCAATAGTTCCATTTAAAAGAAGTCAATGTAATGAACATATCTTTATAAGCATTTTATGAAACACATTGGGGGCATAATATATATCCAAAACCAATTCCAATTACCAACAACCATCCCCATATAATCAATTATCCAAAACCACCATTAATGCATAGAAAAGCACAGTAAGACCATGGGAAACCATAATCAACCATTCATAAAAAAAATGCCCAAATCATATTTAAAAACCCAAAAACATTCAATAATAGAATCATAAAAACCAATAGTAAAATCATGCCTTTAGTTGGAAATAACAATGAGGGAAAAGAACGTGCCTTATACCAAAGAATTGATGGAAAGAGATCACCAAAGCAAGCCCCAAGTTAGTCCTCAAGATGAAACCCTAGACGTAATGGGAATCCCAACTCTCTAATACTATCTTGTTATGACCCGAACCAGGACCTAGACGTAATGGGAATCCCAAGTCTAACCAAGACTGGGGACCGCCCCTTGTTACCTAACCCAATTACCTATATCATCCTTAGATGGGCAGAATTTTGAGAATATAACAAGATAGCATAAATGCTCTCATGAAGACTCTGGGATAGGATCATAATTGCTATCATACCAATCGATTCCACCCATATTAAATCAACTATCCAACCATCACAAGCCAAATCAAAGGCCATAACAAGTCCATAATAAAGAGAATGCCAAAACCTAATATAATAATCAATCCCAACTAGTAATATGTTAGAATAGTGAAAAATTGTGTCTGATGATGCCAGCCTCCCATCTTATTCCAATGCAAAGGCTGACACCAATACCGATTCCGCCCGTACCAATACCCATAAGTAACATAAAACCTTTATCCAGAAGAGTAAAAATATTACCGATCCCGCCCATACCAATACCCATAAGTACCATAAAGCCTTTAGCCAAAAGAGTAAGAATATTTTGTTAGGACTTTCCCCTAACCATGTCTAAAACCAATATCCATAATAAAATAAAAATGTCTAATGATGTCCAAAACATGAATTGGAGCCTTCCAAAATGATGATATCTTACCACTTCAATCCAAATGCTGATACCAAATCCACGTGCTCAAAAGGAGGAGTAGAATAGCTGGTTCCTCCATAGCGTGGATATACAACCACCAATAGATGGGTTATAGAGTGATCCCTAGTATTAAATCAGGATAAGGATAAAATAATTCTATTTTTAAAACCAAGTAAAACCATCCATAATACATACAACCATACATATATATAAGTACTGGTAAAGGGAATTGGGTTTAGCATATATTTAAACCATTACCTGCGTTGTGTAGCTTTGTCGTCCTAAAGCACCCACGAGCAATATGGGTTCATCCTCCATACTGAAAGGGCCATAGTGTGTGTAGCCAAATAACTAAGGAAGAATTCCTTTATGATGACTAGTACATCCCCCAATATAAGGTGTGACATCATGTACACGTTCCACCAAGACCAATCTCATACCGACAAATATGAATTTCCAGTTTTGGTCCCCCCCGGGATCGCCACCTTACACGGCTTAGCTACACCTCCCCCTTTTACGCCCAATTAAAACCACTTCCAAACAATCCATTTACCATTTATTAAATAAGGCAATTTAGTGAAGGTACAGTCATACCACCCATACTTGCAAGTACTATCCATAGCCAACCACATGTAGGTATAGGGGACCTTAGGTGCCCTTGTAATTACCATATTAAATCAACTTTGGGGAATCCTTACCCCACAAGAATATCTATTTAGCCATTTAACTTTCCAATCTATCTAATCCTTGCATAAATTTGTTACCAAGTTAAAAACAAGAAAGAGTTCCATTTAAAAGAAGTCAATCCAATAAACATATCTTTATAAGGTTTTTGTCAAACACATTGGGGGTATAATATATATCCAAAACTAATTTCAATTACCAACAACCATTCCCATATAATTCGATAATCAAAAACCACCATTAATGCATAGAAAAGTATAGTTAAAACCAGGGAAAATCATAACCAACCATTAATAAACAAAAACCCCAAATCATATTTGAAAACCCACATTCAACAATAAAGTCATGCCTTTAGTTTGAAATAACAATGAGGAAAGAGAACATCCCTTATATCAAAGAATTGATGGAAATAAATTACCAAAGCAAGCCCCAAAATAGTCCTCAAAATGAAACCCTAGCTTTCTTGCCCCAAAGCTCTTGAGAGGATTTTAGATTATTTAGGATTAGTTTCTAACTGTTAAAGGGAGAAATAATAATGTAAATAATCTTCCAAGTAGGTTAGAAGTCGTGGGATCTTGTTAGGGTAAGTAAAGAAATTTCCAGATTGCCCCCACTTAAGTTGCATAAAAATCATGTCATAGGGATATGACTGACCCATACAAGTCGTAACTATCCGATATGAGTGGTACCCACCACTTGTTTCCTACCCTAACCCTTGGACCTAACACTATCCAATATATGGCTCATCCAACCAAGTCTATCAAAATCATAAGATCTGCACCTCTCATCTGTATCCTTGTTAAAATAGAATACCAAAAGGATTAAACATTGTCCCCTATAAGAGTACTAGATATGACTCGTACCCAATCATATAACTCTTATCCCAGAAGTCGTATCCATTCCAGTAACTCATCCATCCCAGCAACTAATACCAGTCAGCATACGATATGATCATACCTCTCGTACCCCAACATATGGATCGTACGTATAATTTTTATTGGGTTGGAGAATGGAATTCCAAGAAAAATTCTAAGGGACAAAACCCAGGACATAACACCCTCAATATAGGGTAATTCAACAATATGCCTTTTTATTTCTCAAAAGGCATTAGGAAAATTTGAGCAAACTTCCTGCTCTATGACTTCTTGTAGAATTTTAATTTTTTACTTCTACTTCTATGGTTTTAAAGAGGATTTAATTCTTTTATTTTATATTTTGTCTTTTAAATAATTTATTTGTTATGAAATTAAATTAATTTTAAAGACAATTTTGTTTTTATAAAGTCACTTTATTCTTTCGATAAACTATTTAGACAAAGGAAAATGATTTTTTTCCCTAAATAGTGGTGGGGATGCCATCTAACTCAGCATTATAAGATTTTATTTGAGTTATAAAAGTAAGACTGAAAATTATCTCTTCATTTATATCTTTGGTTATTACAAAGTCATTTATGAAACAAATTTCATTATTACTGATTTGTGCACTGTATAGTTATAATTTATTTTTAATCTTTCTTCTGTTGAAGAGAATAATTTTGTAGTACTTTTTTCAAGGTGCTTTGTGGGGATCATTCCTTCAATGATGCAGTTTCGATCAGCTCATGTATCTAGTAATGCAACTTTGTGAATTGTGTAATTTCTATTTATAACTAGTGTGGTGGGTATATGGTAATTTTAGGCTTTATCTTTCGTAATTTTATCAATTTTGGAATGGTTTTTCAGAGACATAATATCTTTATTATTCCTTTCTATTTGTGATGTTCCTCTAAGCTCTAATTGACATGATTTATGTTCTTGATTAGATGTTAATTTATTAGTATTAGCAAGTGATTCATTGCTAAATACCTGCTTCACTTTTTTAGCTTCCTTTTTAAGTATTTTAATTTTTTTGAAGATCTTGAATAGTTGTCTCTGATTTTTGTTCTTTAAATTTACTTAACATATTTTTCATGTAAGAGGGTTCAATTATAAATGATTGATTAAGAATAATATCTATTAAGGCTATTAAATATTTTTTTCTTAAGGGGTGGATCTTCTAAATGATCGATTATATCAAATAAGACTTCTTTTTCTTTATTATCATTAGTAATTACATTTATAGAATGATTATTGCAAATGCAATGCGTACTGGTGCATTTATAATGATTAGCTAATTTATTACTGTACAGGTTATTGAGTTAGTTATTAAAATTTTATTTTGAAGAAGAATTATTTTCAGTTTCTTCTTTTAGTTCTAAGAGATTTATTACTTCTTTCTTTTTATTTGGGACTCTGCAATCTTTAGTCGTATGTCCTATTTTTTCATAGTCCCAACATGTACTATTATTATTTATTTCATTAGTGGAATTTGATTGAGATTCTAAATATTTATTATTTTCTATTATAATCTCATTGGTGACTTTAGACTCTTCTTCAAATTTAGGAAATTTAACTTTTGTGAATTCTGGTAGTTTAAATATTGGGTGAGTTTCCAAATTTTTATCATGATGAGAAGAAGTTGGTTTACCTTTAAAAGTTGATTTATTCTCGTCTTCGAGAATTTGTTTAGAAACTATATGTAGTAGTTGGTTTGTATAATTATTTTGTTGAAGTATTCTATTTATATCCTTATTTTAGAATCACCTTTAGTATCTACTATATCTAATTTAAAGGGTGAAGCATTAACAACTCTACCATCTGCTGGTAGGCTAATTTCTTCTAACGGAGAAATTATTGATTCTACTACTTTATCACTAGTATACCATTTAGTAACAATCATATTTAATAATTCTTTTTTATAATCTAATTTTCCTGTAATTTCAAACTATTTGAAAAAAACAATATTACATCTTAATCTTTTCATATCATAGCACCATTTTCTCTAAAAGAATATCATTCTTTTAATGAATATCTTTATTTATACCATTCCATTTTAATAGAATTTTCTAGACTAGTCCATAATTTATCTAAATATTCAAAGTCAGGTTCATATATTACATCTGACCTAATCATGCATAGAGAATCTTTTACTCCTATCATTTCACTAGCAGTGGGACTTACTGATTTTTTAGTTTTTAAATTTGTAGATTCATATTCCACTTTGGGAATTGTTTTTGAGAAATCTACTCCTTTTAATTTTCTTTCAACATCTTCTAATGTACTTCCTTTTCTTCTACAGATTAAGAGACTGAAGTTCTTGAAAAGGACATTCTTCTACTTAAAGATGCTTGATTAAAAGACTGGGATCGTAGAAATTTAAAGTCTATCGGTCCATCTGGATGTTTTATTACTTGTTCAGTGTTTGAATTTTCTTCTTCTATTTTTCGCTATGTTATGGAGTCAAAATGTCAATTGTCTTTTATTATTACATCATCCCATTTTATTATTTTGGGACAAAGGTAGTATGGTGATTGTGATTAGCTTCCATAATCATGGTAGCTCCTTTATTACTTACTATTTTAGCCATAGGTCTAAGGTTGTTTTCATTAATAAATAATATACCCTATATATTATTTTTATTTCTCTTGTATTTACCTTACTATTCATGTTTTTTGTTTTAATATTTAATGTTAATGTATCCATAACATTTTGATCATTAATATCTATAGAAAAATTAGGATAATATTAAAGTATACCGGGCTATTAGCGAGGTTACTTTGTAATACTGCTAATAACGAATCATCAAAGTTTAATAACCTATTATCTCTTAAAAGTAGATATATAGGAACATTAAAACCTAATCTATATAGTGTTTTGTTTCTTGACTAAAAATTTTTTTATGAATACCCTAAAAGCATTCTAAATTATGTAAACTGAGGAATTAAGTAGTCAATTGACAATACATGATACCCTAGGTTATCGAGAGTTCATAACCGGTCATCTTTAAAGAATGCAACTATAATAGAAATTCTATAATCTGAATGTAATAGGGAAATTTCATAACTCAAGTCTAAAATATTGAATATCGATATACTGGGGAGCCATAAAAGGACAAGTCAATAAAGATAATGAATTTCATGAGAAAACATGTCATGTTAAACTAGTATAGACTGAAATTCATCAAATCATGCATAATTTGTTTTGAAAGGTGTTTAAATATATAAAACATGATAACTCTTCAAGTATTAAAATAACTAAGTTTATGCTATGAAAATCTTACATAATGACTTTTAATAGGAACTATAATAATACTATGATATAAGACATTTGAATTTCAAGAATTTTGAATAATTGGGTGTTAACCCTAGATCATGAGTTCATAAAAATCATAACTGAAATTCATATTTTAAAACTAGGTTTTAGGAATAGGTGTGGAATAAATCCCTTATTGAATCCCCACTAGCATCACTACTAGAATCGAAAAACCTAACTTAGTTTTTTGTTCTATTATCTTCCCCTTAGATTTAAGTCATCATTCTAAGTTAGTGGGCCTCTTCAATAAAACCCTAAACTAATCTTTAATAACTTTACTCTAGTGGTTGGGGTATAAATATACTCATATTTACTAAAATCCCCTGGAAGACTTTATTCGAAAGTGTAAAATCTGTTGCTAGCACTTTTTTTGAGATACAACTCATTACTTTCTCTAGCCTCAATCTTAAGCACTTACTAACATAGAATCTTTTAGAGTGTCACAATACCCTGGGAACACTTTTATTTCTTTTAGTATTCAAAACTCTCCACCGTATTAGCTTGAACATCCACAATCCAACCTTAGATTCTAACTCTTAACATAAATATCCCCATAACTTTTCATGCACTATACTAACTAGGCTCAATTCTTGAAAAATCATTAATATTCACTAAGTCCCCTTAACCTGGTAAATCCCTCTCAAAGTGCTATTATAAAGTCTAACAACACCCTATTATCTCAAGAGACACATAACTCCATCTACTAAATCTAGATGAACATTATCCCCACTCTACTGCTACTACACTTTTAAGCTTAAGCTTCTTAATTTGGGTCATCCTACCATAAGATTCTGAGAAGGGATGTAAGAGAACATCTGACTTTTGCTTACTGCATGATTTTCATGAACAAGAGCAAGCCCTTCAAAATTATGAACCTAAAAGGCACTGATGGTATCCTCTCAAGCCCATGTACAATCTCGTAACTGTCTGTTGGGACTATTTAAGAAAACTATCAGTAGAAATTTGAGATTGATTATTTTTAGTAGCTCAAAAATGAGGCATAGTCAGCAAGAATGGAGCAATACTCGTGTAATGGCCCTTCAGGATATTTCCCTTATTTTTGCTTATTTTTGCTGTTAGAGCTTTCCTATGGCTACCCCAAGTCATTTAAGAATAATTGGGACTAACAGTTAAATTATCGAGCAGTTCATTTGGTTTTGAGAGTCAATTCCCGATTTTGAAGTCTTCGATGGTTCAAATAGGCTACCATGCAAAAACTTCAATCAAATGACCTCATATGTCAAGTACTACTCATTATTGTGTTCGCTCAATTCGTTGTTTTAGAGACTTCATCCCTGTGTTCGCTCCATTGCTAAGTACTACTCCCAACTGAAATATTGAATAGCTTAATAATATAGAAGTTATGAGACTTAAAGGTAAGTTTTTACCTAGAAGTATTCTAAATTATGTAAACTGAGAAATTCGATATTCAACTAATAATGCATGATACCCTAGGTCATCGGGAGTTTATAACCCATTATCTTTAAAGGGTAAAACCAATAATAGAAATTTTATAATCAGAATATAATAGGAAAATTTCATAACTCAAGTCCAAAATACTGAATATCAATATACTGAGGAGCCATAAAATAACAAGTCAATGAAGTAATGAATTTCATGAGAAAATATGTCATGTTAAACTAGTATAGACTGAAATCCATCAAATCATGCAAAATTTGTTTTCAAAAGGGTTGAAATCTATAACATAGGCATATTCTTTGAGTATTAAAATAACTAAGTTAATGCCATGAAAATCTTGCATAAATAATTTTAATGGGAACTATAATACTATAATATAAAGGAATCAAATTTCAAGAATTTTGAAAAGACCAGAATACCTCTCTAAAAATATTACAGAAAAATCTAATTTTGGATGCAGAAAAACCCTTCCATGATTGACCCAGCCATGATCATGGTATTGAATCTTAGGTTATATGGGGTCATTTCAGGTTTCTGAAGTTGGTCAGATCAGACCATTCCATGATTGTGGAATCTAACCACGATCATAGGTTCCTGGTTGTAGCTCTGGGTTATGATTTTGTCTTACCTAATTGAGGGATTTAGTAGGTGCTATCATGACTTGTAAATTGGGCCATGACAAATCCATTCTACTAGAATTCATGATTTTATCCAAAGTACTTTTTATCTCTGGTTGGACATTTCTGCTATCTCTCAAGCATGCGGATGATATGTAGAAGCCACCTTATGATTCACCCGATATCTAGCAAGCAAAGAACCGAACAACTGATTACAAATATGATAACCAGTATTTCTTATGATAGAATGGGGTGTCCCAAACTGAGTAAAGATATACCTTTTCAAGAATTGAATGTTACTCTAATCTTCATTGTTTAGCAATACAATAGCCTCGACTCATTTGGAAACATAATCAACCACTACAAAGATGTAGCAGTTCCCGTACAAGCTCACAAAGGGTCCTATAAATTCCAACTGCTATACATCAAATAACTCTACGTACACACTCAGTTGTAAGGGAATTTCATGCCTTCATGAGATTCCACCTTGGCTTTGGCATTGCTTACATACTCGCACTAACTCATGGGCATCACGATATAAAGTTGGCCAATAGAATCTACTTTGGAGGACGCTTGGAGTTGTATGCACACCACCATGATGACCACCAACCAATGAAGAATGACAGACCTAAATAATAGGCTTCATTTCTTTCTCTATAACACAACGATGTATAACTCCATCAGTACACTCCCTAAAGAGATTGGGTTTATCCCAATGATACTTTTTCACATCGTGGAGGAAATATTTCCTTTGGTAATGGTTTAAGTCACAGAAGAGCACCCCACTCTCTACATAATTTGCAAAATCAGCATACTATAGTAGCATACTCACCTTCATAGCCATGATAAGTTCAACAAAAAATGTGTCATCAATCTCGATTTCATTGCACTTTTCTATGTTTGACTCGAGGACGCATAGGTGATCAGCTACTTGGTTTTTACATCATTTTTATCCTTATCTTCAAAATCAAGCTCTTGAAGTAGAAATATCCACCAAATCAATCAAGGTTTATGCTCCATTTTATGCATCAAGTACCTAAGGGTTTCTTGATTAGTATGCACAATCACTTTTCTGCCTAACAAGTAGGCATGGAACTTTTCAAAAGCATAGAGTACGACAAGAAACTCTTGCTCCGTAACCATATATTTGTATCGTGAATCATTTAAGAATTTTCTAAAATAATATATAGGATGAAAAGTTTATCCTTACATTATCCTAATACCGCACCCAATGCCAAACTACTTGCATCACACATTAATTCAAAGGGAGTGACAAATTTTGGGCCACACTAATTAGGAGACAACAAAAGTTTTTTCTTAAGGAAATTGAATGCCCACACACTCTCCATTAAATTCAAATTTTCCTTCTTTTCAAGAAGCTTATATACTGACTGAGCTATTTTGGAGAAGTCCTTGATGAAATATCTATCAAACCCAGCATGCCTGAGAAAATAATAAATACCCTTCACAGAGATAAGAGGGGGTATCTTGGGAATAACTTTAAGCTTTAATTGATCAACTTGAATAACTTGACCCAAAATTTTAAGACCAAGTACAATGCCTTCCTTCACCATAAAATAACATTTCTCCCAATTCAATAGAAGATTCATTTTAATACATCTTTCAAGAACCTTGACCAAGTATTTAATACATGAATTAAAGTTTTCACCCACAACGGAAAAATCATCCATGAATACATTCTTAGTATCCTCCAATATATCTAAGAAAATTTAAAGCATGCACCTTTGAGAAGTGGTGGGTGCATTCCATAACCCAAATGACATGTGCTTGATAGAGAAAGTTTTGTATGGACATGTAAAGGTAGTATTTCTTTGGTCCTCAAATGCAATGCAAATTTTATTATAAACAAAGTACACATCTAAGAAGAAATACTAACCTTACCCTACTGATCAATCAACCATTTAATTTATGAATGGTATTGGGGAAATAGTTCTTTTTCGTTCAAGAGTTCAACTTCCAAGAGTCTATGCATGCTCTCCAAACTATCACCGATCTAATGGGAATAAGTTTGTTCTTATTAGAACCACCGCAATTCCTCCCTCTTTAGGAAATATTAGACTTGTCTTACCCATGTGCTATTTGAGATTAGATGCACAACACTCAAATCTATCCACTTAATTATATTTTTCTTGTTAATTTCTCGCATTGGAGGATTCGACCTCCATTGATGCTCAACACTTGGTGTATAATCAGGCTCCAACTTTGTATTGTGAGTACAAATACCAGATTCAATCCTTATAACATCCACTTCGGTCCAACCATTAGCTTGAATATATTTTTTCACCACTAATTTCGGTTTTTCTACTTTCTATAAT
The DNA here is from genome assembly GCF_002878395.1 of Capsicum annuum. Classification (NCBI taxonomy): domain Eukaryota; kingdom Viridiplantae; phylum Streptophyta; class Magnoliopsida; order Solanales; family Solanaceae; genus Capsicum; species Capsicum annuum. The sequence goes on along the minus strand of NC_061122.1, from coordinate 141,837,007 downwards.
ATCAAATCTCCTACAATGATAATGGGTAAGGTGTAATGACCCTTTGGGTTATTGTAACGCCCTAATTTTTCTGAACCAGAATGCTACACGGTACTTATGACCTTGAAGGATCACAAGCTAACCCATGACTGGTATCTGTACCTGTACACTGCAATATATAATGCAATAATGCAGAAAACATAAACATGTAGGCCATAAGGTTCAACTGAATAAATAATTTGTCAAAACATAATATCCATATGGGTGAAAGATACCCAAAATAGCTAAAAACTGAATCAAATCTGAACATAAGTCTGAATACTAAATTTGAAAGCCTCTAAGTACTATCTGAATAAGGAGTTGAAGGAATATGTCTCCAACTAACTCTGTAACTGATAAATGGATAAAATAATAATGAATAAATCAAATCATATTGTCCTCGAATGAAGAGGACTCACTGAATCTCTGCGACTAGAAATACTACTACTGCTGCTGATCTGGAGCTCGTGTCTCTGAACCTATGGTGTAATATGAAAAGAAAGCACCATATCACAAATGCATCCGTACAAGGGAATATACTGAGTATACGAGGAGGTAGGCTAAATATAAATAGGGTTTACATGCATGAAAAATGCTAATTGTCTGACTGATATAAATGTAAGAGTACAAACATACATACATAGTAACTGAAATCGTGGGTGCATAATAGCTAGTCCTGTATGCTAATACATGGTTTACTGATGGCTAACATGACTGATACTGAAATTCTGATAACATGGGTGACTGTATCTGACAATCCTGAATCTGATGGAACTATCTGAGTTCTGTACTGTAACTGAGTCTGACTGTATCTGACAGTCCTGATATACTAAACTCTGAAGACCTATCTGAGTTATTTTATTGAGACTGATTCTAAAACTGTGGGAGGTATTTGTTTAACTGACATTCTCCAATAACGCATATAGCTAAGTTGAGGCCCAATCTCTACCCCAACTGGAGGGGTGTCAATACCACACTATTAGTAAGGATAGTTGTGGGTGACCCTTAGCTACAAGGTATTCGAAAGAAGAATGGTGGGAACCCTAAACTGACAGGTTAAGCCACCTCATCAACCCTAATCTAATAGGCTAAGATGTCTCAACCTACACTGGCTATGTAGTTCTGGAACACAAGGATGACTGCTAAGAATCACACCCTACACTGGCAGGTGAGCTCCCATCCTTGGGTTTACTCGGTGCTAACTTCTACTTCCATCTGAAGAGACTAAACATAATTCAACTGACTATCATGGACAGATTAACTGACTTCCGTTGACTGACAGAGTAGTACTATTATCTGAGAGTTAATTGAGATCATGAGATTTCTGAGGTTTCCTGAGTCACATGACTGACTGAGTTCTACAGATTATAGCTTGACTGAGATTATCATGACAACATAACATGGATCTAGGCATACAGCTATGTTTTTTGGGTACAAATACCCCCAGGACTCAATAGAAGGAAACTGACACACATGACATGACTTAATCATAAGATTTGAGTCCACAATTCATAATATCATAAGTAGAGGATATCATATTTCATATAGTTATTCAACATCTTAAGAATTGTAGGGAATGCATGGATACGTGTACATATTATATATCTCCATTATCTTACATGCTTCATACCACCACAATAGCAATACATGAAAATCATGGAATTCATATTGAAGTGTATAGCTAACATGGACTTGTCATTTAGACATCATAGAACCATACAAACATGAATTTCTAGCATCCTAAGCATTTTATCAAACAGCTTGCATGCATTCTTTAAGGCATAGGTGGGTTTCATACTTGCACCATATTAAACCACCTAAAGTTAATGGTTTTCAAATAACAAACATATATATTCCATGAAAACACCTTTAGAAATCACATTGAAACTTAAACAACAATCGTCAATATGTACATACTCATATCACCACAGAAAGTTTATAAAATAATATTTAAAACATTGTTCTTGAGCTCTATGAATGGATTGGATCCATAGATGAACACTATGCATACCTTATAAAGGAAACCTTGATGATTTGTTGGAGAGTTCTTGGATTGGGAAACTTAATTCTCGATTATCTTGGAAAAAGGCTTGAATCTTGCTTTTGAGAGATGAGTTTGATAGAAATCATAATCTTGTGGTTGAGAGCATAAGAGAGGGTTTTTAAGATGCTTAACTGAAGAAAAATGGGAAAAATTATGCCTCTTTAGGGTTATAAGTCATGGAAGGTGAAAGAAATGACCAAAATACCCTTATGAAATAAATTTCCAGTTGCTGAAAAATCATAGCTGACGACCTTCATGATAGGGCATCACAAATATGATAATCTATCATGAATATCATCACTTAGGATCTGGTTTCTTCCTAAGGCTGACGACCTTCGTGATAGGGCGTCACAAATGTGATAAGCTATCACGAATGTCACACTATTTCCAGACTGATATGCTGGAGTAAAATAGGAAAAACTCTTTGATCCAATATCAGATTTAGACGAAATTGTTATCGTTGGAAATATAATTCAATTATCTATCTGTTGAAATGTCATGAGCTTAAAAATTCCAAGTATAATGAGAGATATTCTCATTTGAAGTTGACTATACCAATATCCTTCTCAAGAATTCAATCGGTAAGGAATGTTTTGATTCGTCTGATAGCTGGGAGTTATGTGAAGCCTTAATATACATCTAACTTACTCATAAAACTATAAAATATCCATGATTTACTATGTATGAGCTTGGTACATGACTTTAATATTGGTTTGGATTTTTTGGGTATTACAGCTATTTTCCATATTTACATTATTAGAGGTTTCCTATAGCAACCAAGTCATTTATAACTTGGTAGGACTGATAGTTTTGTTACCAAGTAGTTCTTTTGGTTTTTAGAGCCAGTTTCCTATTTTGAAGTCTTCATTGGTTCAAAATAGCCATTGGGCGAAACCTTCAGTAAAATGATCTCGTATGCTAAATTTGAATATTCCAACAGCTCTAAAATGTTGATTTTAGGCTATATGTACCTTTGTTTTGGGTCCTGAGGCACATAAGCTAATTTTGTGCTATTAGTCAAAACTTAAGAAAATGGCAAGTTGGGTGCGCGACCCACTTTTTGTCAAAATGACCTCAGATGAAAATTTAACTGTGCCATTGAGTACAAAATGTCAAATTTTATAGGGTAGAATATCTATTTATGTATATGATATATGGGATTTCAGATAAATCCCGAGGGGTTGGTAGAGACATGGAAATTTCCAAGTCTTAGTTGTTACTAGTGCACCGATGATCATGGTTCGTGTGTTATGTTTGTGATCTAGACGAAAACCCACAAGTGTCACAAAAGTGATATTTGGGTGTCGTAAAAGCGACTCCCCTAGCAGTCGATAGATGTCATGATCATAATTGACGGGTCATGTATGCGACTCCACGGCACCTTGGAAGTGTATAAATACCTCATTTCATCCCCTTTTTGTCCATTTCTCATCCATTCTCAAGATACATAAATACTAAGGAGTGGAATAACTTAGGAATAGCAATTGTGGGCAATTTGTGAGCTTGTGTGAAGATTAATTATGTGATTCTCCTTCAAATTTGAGGTAAGATTCCTCAATTTCCATGCTTGATTTCCCCTTTTTCTTCTCTAAAATCTATAAACCTTGGTAGATTGATTTTAGCACCAATATAGCTTAGAATTCACCCATTTTTTAGGATAATTACTCCTTCAGTACATGGGAATGTTTGATTTGTTTTGGAAATACAATTTTTGTAAATAGGACCCGCATGGTATTTTTGTGTGATATTGGACCCAAAGCATAAAAGTGCAATATGGGTATCATTGTTCTCATTTGATGAGTAGATTGTGATTTTGATAGTGTGGCATCTTGAGAAAGCTTCTCAGAAGATAAAATTGGCGATTTAACAGATTCTTCAATCTTTCTTCAACGTCCAGGTAGGCTAGGTTTTCCTTCCTTGTAGATTGAGCTAATTCATAGTATGTTTATGATATTGTATTAGATTCGTGATGTATTTTAGGTGTTGGTGATGTGATTGGAAATGCTTGGGTTATTTGGACCATTTAGGCTATTCAAAAATCATAATTTAGGCATAATTGGCCTAGTTGCTCATGCTGCAGGTAAAATATCTATTTAGGGTTGATTGTGGCTTAGTTAATATCTAAAAGTGGATTTAGATACCTTAGCCTAGTATGGGGTAGAATTTTCCTTGTAATGGATTTCGGAGATTTAGAAGTAGGCTCTTCAGCTCACCTTAGGCCAAGACTTAAACTAATTTTGGCAGACTTTTATACACTTGTTATATAATTTGAAAATGCTTACTAAAGTAATATTGATGAGATTTTTCATTTTATGGTTATAATAGGCTGGTATTGGGAATTGATGCTTATTGGTTTTGTGATAGTAATATATATATTTACCGGTTTGAGTTCGGGTATTGTTTATGATATTGATTATACATATATAATTACCTGTTCAAGTTTGGATATTAGCCATAATAATAATTATATGATTACCGATTCAAGTATGGCTATTGATTACAATATTGATGACATATTTACTAATTTAAGTTTGGGTGATGATTATGATGTTGATTATATAATTACCAGTTCAAATCCGGATATTAATTATGACTATGATGATACATGTACCAGTTCGAGTCCACCAAGAGAGTATGATATTTATAATATGGATACCGATTTAAGTACAGAAATAGGAAAATTGTTATAGTTTGGCATAACAGGACGTACTCCAGTTAAACCATGGAAGTTGGTAAATGAGGATGGTTCAGGTTATACTTTTCTTAATTGTACCCTTTAAGCTTATGGCGGCCTGTATTGGGTTACTTACTTTTCCACACTTATTAGCTTATGGGGGCCAATTATGTAGTTATAATTGCTTATTCTTTATGTTATTATTTAGGTTTATTTATTTAACCATGTACAGCAATGTGGGAGTTATTCTTAAGTTTGCCCCTTTTTCTTGACTTAGTTATGTTATATTTTATTTTATTGTATTTATATCATGGCTTAGCTCAGTTGGATGATGATGCCTACTGAGTACCTATGGTTTTGGTACTCATACTACACTTTTGTACCTTTTTGGAGTAAATCCAAGTACTAGTTGTTGTCATAGATTTGAGGATTATGTTGTGGTGGATTTTGGAGATAGGGTGAGATCTTGAAGTCGGAGTTGCCCCATTTCCTTCTATTTATCTATGTCTAGTTTTTTATTTTGAGAAAGGTTGTATTAATTGTTCTAGAAATTTTGATGTGTTGTAGTAGCTCTTGTACTGACTCTACCAGGTCGTGGGATGGCTTTCTATATTATGGCTACCTTTCAGACTATTCAACAAACATATCTAATATAAAATTTACAACATAGTTGGAATTTCCTAGAAACCTTTTGGACGGAGCTTCAAACCTCTCGTTGTATGACTTTTTGTGAGTTTCTACTCTTTTCTAGCGGAAAAGTTAATTTTTTTTATGTTTATTTGACTCTTTAGACAGTTTATCCTAAAGATAATCTGATCTTTTATTAAATCACTTTTTTTTTTCGATATACTATTTAGATAGGGAAAAATAATCCTTTTTTCCAAAATAATGGCGTGGATACCATCTAGCTCGGCAGTATAAGGTTTTATTTGAGTTATAAGAGGAAGACCTAGAATTATCTCTTCATTTATATCTTTATCTATTACAAAATCATTAATAAAACAAACTCCGTCATTGAATATATGTGCTTTGGGTGGTTTATAGTTTATTATTTACCTTTCTCATGTTGCGGACAATAATTGTGTAGCACATTTTTCTAGGTACTCTGTAGGAATTAATCCTTCTATAATACAGTTTTCATTAGCACGTGTATAAAATAATGTAATCTTATGAATTTGATAAACTTTATTGATAACTATTGTAATTGGTATAAGGTAACTTTGCGTTTTAACTACTGTAATTGTATTAATTCCTGATTTGTTTATAGGAGGTTTTTCTGGAGATTCTATTTTGACTATATTTCCTTATAGTCACTTTTTACTCTGGATGTTTCACCAAGCTCAAATTGATGTCCTTTGGGATCTTGGTTAGATGTTAAATCCTTTAATATTTTATTAGTAAGTGATTCTGTTTCTAGATCATTGTCTTTGTTTAATTTGTCTAACTTCTTCTTTTATGTATAATAACTCTTTCTGAAGATCTTGTATTGTTGTTTCTGACTTATGTTCATTAAATTTGTTTAATATATTTTACATATTAATGTAATACCCCATACTTTTCCTAACTTGAAAAGTTTCCCAAGAATGTTAGAAGCTTTCTTTGAAAGATGAATCCACTTTTGTAAACGTGGTATTTTCAAGATTTTCACTTTTATCATGTGGGGAATCGAATAATCTTTCCACCAATACCAAATTCGCCCAAATTCGACACCCGGGTGAAGAGTTAGAGCCTTTTTAGTAAGACAGTGTATCACCTGAGCCTTCAGCACGTCGCGGAGATAGCTCAAATGGCAATTGTCAATTTCCAGTGTTGCTCTGCGATAGTGGTGCATTGCGCCAAACTTCCAAGTCGCAGACACGGTGACAACGTGATAGCTCCGCATTGTGCCGCCGTGCAATTTCCCATTTGTCACTTTCCAGTGACTTAGTGCGATTGTGGCGAATCGCGCTAAGGATGAAAATTGGGAAATTTTCTCAGAAATTAAAGACGCATCCAAGGGTTAAAAGGGTTAATTTCCTACCTCTATTTAAACCCAATAACACGTGATTTAGTCATTCTTTACCTAAAATATAATAGTTTCTCTCAAGTTTCTCTCACGAACAAGCTAGGGTTTCTATTGGGGATTCAAATTCAAGAAGGTTTCACCGTCAATCTTCACAAAATCACAAAATAAGGTATGTGTACTGTTCATTCATGGACTCTTTTCATCCATGAAGCCCAAGAATCTCTTTTCTAAGTTTAAGTTTATGGATTTATTTATGAATTTCATGTTGGGTTTGTTTTGTTTATGTTGAGAATGATCAATTGAATTCAAATCCATGTTGGGTGATCAATTTTATGTGGAATTGATTTGTATAAATGTATATTCATGTGAACCTATGAATAAACCCCAGATGATGATATTAGAAATGAATCATGATGATTAATTGTTGTATAATGTTGTCTACATGTACTATGCCTACCATGTGTTTGATTAAATGCCTAGATGAAGGAACAATGCTCAACTAGTATGATATTATGAAATCCCCATGTATGTGCAAATTATGCCTATCACATATTTTGATGGAATGCTTCTATAAATGTATTATGGATTATGATGTTAGTTATATGTTCAAGTAAGTTATGATATGTCAGTTTCTTCTCATCGAGTCCTGGGGGTACTTATACTCGAACATTTAGTTGTGTGCCTAGAGCCATGTCATGTTTTCATGATCTCCTCAGTCAAGCTATGATCCATAGAACTAAGTCGGTCATGTGACTCAGGAAATATCAGAAATCTCAGTAATTTCAGTAGCTCAGTAATCTTAGTAACCTCAGTATTCCCAGTCAATCTTAGTAACTTTAGTATTCTCAGTCAGTCCTCAGAACTCAATACATTCTGTCAGTCAATGAAACTTAATAAATTCAATTTAGCTCTGCTAGACAATACCACTAGTATCAGTTTAGTTAAATTAATCAGCTTAGTTCAGTTAATCAGTTCAGTGTCTTTCAGATGGAAGTAGGATTCAGCACCGAACGAGCCTAGGGATGGGGACTCACCCGCTAGATAGGACTAAGATCCCTAGAAGCAATCCCTAAGTTACAGAACTACGTAGCCAGCATAGGTATGAGATATTAATCGTTAGATAGGACTGAAATACTCAGGGATCACCCGTTAGCGCATTTAAATGTATAGGACTAATCCCAAGGGTCACCCACTAGATTAGGACTGTCTCCGTAGCAGTTGTCTTTACCAATGGCACAGTACTGACACCCTTCCAGATGGGGTTATAGGTTGGACCCCAATTAGCTTAGTACGGGGCATGTCGGTTAGATGAATACATCCCATAATTTTATTTACAGAATCAGGAATGTCAGATACAGTCAATTCAGCTCAGTAGTATAGATTTAGGACTGTCAGATACAGTCAATCCTTATCATTATAAATAGACCCCAGGATCACCCACTATACAGGACTGATCTTAACTATGGTCAATCAGTAATGGTATCATCATATTTAGAGATCACCCGCTAGATAGGACTGATCTCAGATTCAGTTACTTAGATATAGTACGGAACTCAGCTAGTTCTATCAGATTTAGGACTATCAGATATAGTCACTCGTGTTATCAGTTATATCAGTTATCAGAACTTATGTTATTAGTATTCAGCTTCAGGACTGTCAGATACAGTCAACCAGACCAGTTCTTCATAATCAAAACTGTCAGACACAGTTATCTATGTATCAATAACATAGTATCAGTCCCTTGGTATTCATTAATACAGTTTCAATATCTCACTCATCAGTGACTCAGATGTCAAAGTCAGTAGACTCAGTAGTCAGAACTCAGTATTCAGTCCTATCATGATCTTAGTTATAGTTACGTATGTATGCATGTATTCTCACGTTCATGTTAGTTAGTCAGTTAGTATTGTTCATGCATATAAACCTATTGCATTTAGCCTACCTCACTTATATACCAGTACATTCAAAGTACTGACCCATTTGCGCTATGGTGTCTTATACCATAGGTTTAAAAGCACGAGCTCCAGAGAACCAGTAATATCCCAGTTCAGCTATTAGAGTTAGCAGTAAGTCCTCATCCTTCGAGGACATGATGATTTCATTACTAATTAAGTTTTTAGTTTATTTCAGTAGTTGGCGTTAGTTGGGGACATGTCCCATCAACTTCTTATTCAGACAGTTTAGAGGCTTTCAGACTATAATGTCTTAGACAGTTATTCCAGATTTGCTTTGGTATTGTTATACCATTTTCAGACATTGTTTATCAGATGTTCATTCAGTTTTGAACCTTATGGCCATTCAATTTATGTTTCTATATTTTATGGTATATTATGTAGTATACAGGTACAGATATCAGTCATGGATTAGCTTGTGGTCCTTCGGGGTCATGAACACCGTATAGCATTCTGGGTACCTGATTTGGGGCGTTACAACTAAAGGGTCCAATTGTCTCTTTATCAACCTGATGATTAAGAACAATATCTTTTAAAGATATTAAATATTTTCTCCTAAGGGTCGGATTTTCTAGATGATCTATTATGTCAAATAATATACGAGTTATGCTCGTTTAAAATTGACTATAGCAAGATTCTTCTCAGGAAATCAATCAGTAAGAGAGGTTTTGACTTGTCCATGTTCTATGAGTTACTTTAGGCCTTAATATATGTATAAATCATTTCTCATACTACCAAAACATGGTGTTTAATTCCATATTTACTTGAATAAGGTTCTAATCTAAGCTCAAATTTTTGGGGTTTTACATATAATGAGGATAATAACTTACCGTGGTTGGCTACTCTTTAATTAGAACTTAAGGTATAATGAGGATAATAACTTACCATGGTTGGTTACTCTTTAATTGAAACTTAAGGTTAATTGTGTAAGGTGTAAGGGATAAGTAGTTTTGGATGATGTTCCCTAGTGGTTATAGAATATAGATTCTCGCGGTCAAGAGTAATGTGGTACTTTTACTAATAGACCTTTGTATATTCTGGTTAATATTGAATAGAGCAAGATCATTCAGCTAGACTAGATATAGACTTTAGCATCCATATATGGTGTAACCCTAAGAAAGTTAGAAGTTTTAAATTGTTAAGTGTGGTATATCCGTAAGAAAGAGCATGGTTGAGAAATGTTGCCAAGTTGGAAGGTTGTTAGTCACAGTGCTTGAAACATATTAGTCCAATCCATACTATAGTCTTAAGATACTCTTGCTCATGATATGTGGTTTCAAACTAAAGGTTTCTCATATTTAAATCTAATCCATTCCTATTCTATGACCTCAGATCAACAAACTAGAATACTCAGACCATGTTAGAATCCTTCTTTAGATATCTCACTCTAATTATGTATTTGAATTATCCTTCTAATGTTATTAGAGCTTATGATAAGGAGGATTTTAGGTAACAAATATTCCTTTCTCAGTTACTCATAGAAATTTCATGTCATTATTTATCACTTTGTCGTTCAATAAATACGTTCATGGCATAAATGCATCACTTGAGTTCTAAACTCTCAGTATGGATTTGTCCTTATAGCCATAAATTCAATTCAGAGATCAGACAGATAGTTCCAGTAGTTTATCATCCGTTCTTATTATTATAGTCTCCTGAGTCCATGTCTATGCCTATTTTATGCGAACTCTTATGTGGATTCATATTATATGTAAATATAGTCAAGTCTTATTCCCAACCTAAAACCAGTTTGAGGTAACAATTTACTTATTAGTATTTCTTTTAGTCTCATGTCACTCAGTTTCTCACATGTTTCAGTATGCATTCATGAATTCATTCTAGTCTATTTTTTAATTAGAAATTTAGTTATCATGTTAGTATTCAACTCTCAAAACTCAGTATTGGGACTACAGCTTTTTCCCTATCCTTTTAACTTAATTAGTCTTTATTCAAGAATGAATGTTCCTAAGAGGAAGACATTTTAAAACCCCAAAAATTCAAGCTAAGACTAGAATCATGATTTAAATGCATTGAAAACCAAACTTAGTAATTAGTAGTATGAGAAGTGATTTAGACATAAATTAAGGTCATAAGTAACTCCTAGCTCATAACCAAGTTACAAGTTTTCTTACCGAAAGAATTCCTGTATAGAATCTTTCTATAGTCAGCTTTAAACTAGTATAATATAATATTATTATGAGTTTTGAATCTCAAGACCCACCAAATGAAAGTTTTGTAAGTTTTCTTTTCCATGCATCCAATGTGTCATTAATTCAATTTTTTAGCAAGGAGTTGTGGCCATTTTAGTGAAGAACTATCCGGCAATGAGATACCACAGCCCAAAGGATGATCATGGGTTGAAAATAAGATCATTTTTTTCCTTAGACTGATGAAAATTTGCCCCAAATCAATAATTGATAAGGCTCTTTCAGCATGAATGAACACAAACAGTGATAGTTGGTTTAAAGGACGATTTGGGTTGGTTCATTCTTTGTGCGATGCAAATTTTTTAGCAATGTTTTTAAAGGGGTATTCTAGTATTTTCCCATTATTTAACCTCCTAAAATAGGTCATTCTAACTATACTAAAGCTAAACATTAAGCCTAAACTACCCCAAATCCCTTATTCCCTCAAAAATTCAAGCGACACTTAGAAAAATTTAGAGAAATATGTGATTTTCTTCATCAAGCAAGAAATTAGGCTTCTTTATCTTCATACCTCAAATTCAAAGATTTTACCAAGGTTTTCACTTCCAAAATGTGATATTTCATCAATGGGTTCCCCTTGATCCATTGATTCCCTAAGTTAACTTATTTTCTTAGTTTAATTCATTTTGTAAGTTTAGGGTTTCCATGAAATTATGAATTTCCTTATGTTGTAGTTTCTTGTCCTAAACACGCCTTGATTGTACGTTTCTTATGAAATTTAGTACATTTACATATACATAATTCATGAATCCATAATATAATTATTAATTCAAAGTTTTGTACTTGTGTAATGTTTATTATATTCTATCCTAATTATAGAAACTGTAATGAATAGTTGCATTCTTTAGAGATGGTAGGTTATAAACACCCAATGACTTAGGCTCTCATATATTATTAGTTGAATGTTCAGTCTATCGGTTTCTCATGCTTAAGGATGCTTTAAGATAAACTGCTTATTATTCAACCTCATATTATCAGTATTATCAATTTTACAAACCTGCAAAGTAGTTTCAAATAAAGCATATTCTAAATAGTATTTCAGACAATACACTCTATTAGACTATTAACATTTTCATGAGTCAGGATATAGATTTTAGGTCCAGCATTATAGATTCCTTCCAAATCTCAGTCCTCATTACTTCTTTTACTTATTTACTCTATTCATCTCAGGTTCCCCGTAAATGTACAAGTCTCATGATTTAGAAGTACATAATCTATATATGTGTGTACACATATCACAATTAGGAGCTTCAACTCATAACAGTAAGATGCATGACATCCAGATATGTCATTAATGCATTTGAACAATTTTTCCCAAAAGTAAGTACCATAATTAGCATGGTATCCAAGATGCCATCAATGATCTTAGATTAGATTTCTTATTAGAGAAAAGTTCACTAGTAGTATCGCAGTTAATTATGGCATCCATGATTATGGACAGTTTGACATCAATATATGTAACCATCAGTATTCCCCAGAGCTATCAGTTATATTCAGTTTGGAGTAGTATTTAGAATCGAGTTGGACTAAGATTCAGCACACCTAAGTCCCAAAACTACGTGCAATAGGTTTATTTAGCCCTCCAATTGGACCTATTATTTTATTTTAGTGGTACCACGTCAGATCAAATCAATATTTATATCATGGAAAGGAATATTTGATGGAAATTATACATACAACTTCATGTTTAGCTCATATGATTATATGTCATTTAATTATATCTCCCAAGGTTTTAGACTTCAGTATTTGCATGACCCTCAAGTCAGTCTAGTTCACAATATCTTAATTATCTCAAAATACTCATGCATTTAATAATTATGATTATCCAGATAGGTCCTTGCATCTTAGTGTCTTCAGTATCACTTTTGATTTAAAAGTTCTATTGTTAGCATGCCTAGTTTGTATATTATTTTATAGTTTTAGAATATATTGGTGTTCCCACACTCATACTTATCACTCAGTGAATTAGTACATATTATTGTTCATATTAGTTTTATATTCAGTTATTCATAGTCTATATCTCGTATACTCAATACACTCAAAGTACTAATCATATACCTCTTTTGCCTAAATTTTTCATGTGATGTAGATTCAGGTGATTACAATCAGGATCATAACTAGGCAAATCACAGATCCCAGCTAGCAGGTGAAGAATTCTCTTTATTTGAGGATTCAAGTCAGTTTTTGGTTCTAGTATTTTTTTATTTGTATGCATTGATTAGGGATAGTTGGGGGTCATGTCTCGATTATCTATAGTCAGTATTAGTAGTCACTTAGTAGATAGTCAATTAGAGTTATTGTATTTGGTTTCTCTTTCTTTTTTAGATTACAAATGTTGTAAATAAACTTTCTAACAATAACGTATTATACAAGTTATTCCATGATTATGCTTTTTCTCATTCAATTTAGATCTTATACATATTTTAATCAGTTGCTCGTCCATTATGCTTTTTAATCAGTTGCTCGTCCATTATGCCAATACCATGAGTTAGCTTGGGATCACTTATGGTTTTAAGCACCATGTTATGATTAGTGGTCAGACTTTGTAGTGACACTTGCTTCTTGATAAAGAATTATCAGTACATATTCCCATAAAATATGATAAGTAATGAAACTTCCCCAAGTTTTCCTAAAGCCAATAAGCATCTTACTTCAAGAATTCGCAACTCCTAGTCATCCTATATCATTCATGTCACCACTTATTTTCAGCTCATACTTTCATAACCTTGGTCGATAACAAATTTTTGCATGCCTCGTGACTTTAATCAAGTAGACACTATAGCACGGTGCTTGTCATATTATCAAACTCAAATCATTCAGATTCTCTTTGTTGTTCCTCTACTTTGTGAGATTATGAGGAACACCCTTCATATGCACCCCAAAAAAAGTCATGCCACATCAAACCTTGTTATGAAAAATCTTTTCTCATTTCTTACAAATTGTTTTCTTACTTAATCTATTGGTCCACCATAACTTTAAATTTATTTAAGATATTTGTATGTAAACTAGTTTCATCACAAAATTATCAAATCCTTATTAACACTATGTCATAAGCTAATAGCAGAAATTTAAATCCTTGTTAAAGCATTTCTATTTTCACTATACCTCAAACAATGCATACTTATTATGTCGAACTTCCTCAATTGTAGTTTTCAAAGTCACCATACTCATTACCTAGTTATTTCTCTAATCATACCATTCAAGTTATTAAATCTAATCTCGATACTAGCTATACCATATATATGCTTCTTACATTATTTAACCACTAACCTTAGAAGATAAAGCAATCATGAAGTTCTTCACACCATCATTCATATTTCCTAAAAAAATCTACAACTAGAGAATCCAAATCACAATATTACCCAACTTGTCTACAAACCATATATCACTACAGTTTAACTTTACCCACTCACTCCTTAAAACTATCCTACCTCGTACTTTTTGATACAAAGTTTCACTCTATACCTCATGATGTCATCTGTAACTATGGACGCACAAAATCAAGAACGTGTTCTCACTATCAGTGGAAGAATAGATTTGTGAGATTTTAAAAGTTAGGCTAGATCTAGAACACATGATAAGGAATCAAAAATTTAGAATTCATTAATATCCTACAACCTCTTAAGGATAAGTAATAGAGATCTTCACACCAATCTGCAAGACTCCGTTAGACATTGCTTTTGTACGTGATACGGGTTAACCTAGACACTATGATATTGATATTGTCACAATCCAAAATTTAAGGTCATGATGTCATCTACATTAACCCACTCATAGGTAACCAAATACTTCACCCAATCAAAAATCAAGTTAAACTCAAAAAGTAATAAAAATAGCACAAATAGGCTTCAAAATTCAAACTTCCATAAATAGAATAGAAGTGAAGAAATAAAAAAGCATATCCAAGAACTAGTGTCGCCAGTAAAAGAGAATCTAACTGACTAAAAATGTTTGAAAAATACTACAAATCTATCCCAAATAGTAAAAATAGGAAATTAAAGATATAGGGAGTCTTGGCTGAGTTTGCTTACAGTATTATTACTATTCTAGCATCCGGATGGTTTTATTTAAGGGTTTGTATGATAGGTGGTGTAGATCTTTGATGGATTGATTTGATGCATTTAAGGTAAGGCCTTGGAGCTTGTTGAAATTTCTTGGACAAAGTGAAGTTCATCGAAAATCGAATTCTTACAGCTTAGACCAAGTAAAAGATCTATGTGAACTAAAAGGTTAGGGATTTAGAGTTCATGATTAGAGATGAGTTGATACTAAGGGTATCATCCATGAATGGTGCCATAAGGTTAGCGCAAAAGGAAAAGGTTAACCAAAGTTTATCAGCACTTTTGAGATATAATAACATATTTATGAGGTGGCTTATAGTTATCCTTACCTCCAGGTAACATAAGTTTGTATAAACTCATTCTGTAGCATAAGTATCATACACTAGTCCTCGTAGATGAGAAAAGAGTATTTTAGCAGAGCCATCAAATCCCATAGGAATATTAGATATTGCTATCCCATGTCTTCAGTTAGAATGAATTGTCAATCTGCATCTACATATTTAAACTCATCTTGAAACCTTTTCTTAAATTTAATTTTGGTGATTTATTAATCATAGAGCAAAAAAAACTTATGCTTTACACAAGATCGTCCAACCCATCCGGAAACAACACCAAAATTAAATAAATCCTACTCCTAACCTCCAACCAAGCCCAACCCATTATTCTATTACATATAATCTTAAAGCCTTTACTTTATTTATGGTATGAACCTTTTCTTGAGACATTAGCCTCTTACCTCTATAGGTAATATATTTGGGAAATATCTTCTAAAAATATGTAGGGTTAGCACTTAACCAATTTAAGAATAGGATGCAGAAGTATTCCAACAGATATACATCAACATTGGGCTTTTATGCAAATGGATTGACAGTTTGTAAAACATCTTCATGTTAGAGATGTTTCCAAAGAATTCTGTAAAGTGACATATGGCTCGTGCATTATTTCATGCCCATGTATTTCTTTATTAAGAAGACTCATTCAATCAACACTCTACAAACTTTCAAAAAGGTGGTTCACGGATCGTGAATAACTCATAATCATAAATAATCCCATAAAACATAAACATTCTTACCCTTAGTTTATTTTTAGTTTAAATGTTGGGATCCATGTTTTTCAAAGTGATCTCCGCCTACAAAACCCATCGTAAATAAATGGTCCAACTTCATATATGTTTTTCTTCTTACCATCCATTGTATTAATCAGTCGACTGATACCATCCATTGTATTCAGTATTAAAGAGATCTTGTACTAGTGACACCGAGTCTTGGGTTGATTTTACTTCGGCTTATCTTATCTTTATTTGTAAAAGTTTTGAGCTTTAAGACTATATAACTTATTATTTATTTCTTCCACATTTATTTATATTATTTCTATAATGATGAAGGGTTTGACTTACCTATCGGAGGTTAAGTGTTGGTGTCAATTGATAATGTTAAGTTTTGATGAATGATTTAGTACTTTATTTCATAGTAGGAATATAGGAAAAAAATATTCAAAAGAGTACTAGTTAACTCCTAAAAAGGAAGAAGTATTTCAGAAGATATTTCAAAAAAAAAAAAAAAATTAGTGTATTTAACGAAGCGCTTGATTCATGAAATCATCACGTTTCTCTATTTATTTTAGATTTTACTTAGTTAAATTTTTCTTTATAGTCTTTAATTATTCTTGGAAATTAAACATCCATTATTCCTTTTCTTAAGTATAAAAAGATTTTGGGTTGCCTTCTATGACTATCTTCCAACTGCTAGTATTAGTCCAATCACTACTATATAAGCATTGGAAGACAAAGAAAGAGATATATTTTTGTCACAACCTTCTCTAGTTCTTTTCTGTACCTATACAAACATTGTATTATCTTGAGGTTTATTGTGTATTTAAAAAGAGAGGAGAGAAACACATAGTTGGTAAGGCATTCTATCAAAGTGAGAAAGAACGATAAAAAGTATGAATCATAGCCAAAAAGCTTTACTCAATTCGTGTACTTTGATTTGATTTACAAAGAACTAGTAGAATCCTTTACAACCCAAGGGGACTAGTGTAAGACCTATTAGAGGTCCCAATAGTATAAAATGTCATTTCTTTCAGCACTTTATTCTCTAAACTTTACGGTCTCAGTAGTCGATGTCTATCTATGTGAGTTGATTGTTAATTCCAAAAAGAGTAATTCAACCCCCCCCCCCCACCCCCACCACCGGTTACTTTCAATTGGTATAAATGCAAGGACTCTGATGAGTGGTGTATTTACCGCTCATTTGCACTCAATATTCATGCATATTACCATAATTTAAATGTATAAATGAGATAGAATTATGATTAAAGGCACTAATTTCCATATTTTGTAGGCATACAGGTTATGAGATGGAAAGATATAGATTGGAGCTAAAAAAATCAAAAGGAGAAAAGAAGTGCAGCTAGAAAACCTAGAGCAAAAATAACACTCAGTTACCACAATCACAATCTCAGGGACGCGATCGTGGCCGGTCAATATAGGTCAATATACCGCGATCGCCAGTGCTGACTGAGGTCATAGCAGCCGCAATCGCAAACAAGTGTCAGCGATCACGGCCTAGCGAGTTTAATGATCAAGGAAAGTTTTGTCAAAAGACATAACTGATTCCAATTCCCACATAAGTCATAGTTTTTTCCCTTGGGACATTATCCAACAGAGGAGGATTGAAAAAATACAAAAGAGGTGAACCCTAGAATTTGGGGAAACATTTTAAGTAGTTAAAATTCAAGTTGAAATTAGTGAAATTGAAGTGTAAAGTGAAGATTTCCCTTATCCTCCATTGTTATGGAATCCATGAAAGAATTGTTTGGTATACTTCTTCTATTTCATTTCATGAGTAGCTAAATTCTCAATTCTTGGGATTATGTTGAACTAAGGTGCAATTATGTTTGGGTGATGATGTGTTTGGGTAATTCTTAGTTGTTGATTATGGATTCCATTATTTCTTGGTTTAAATAAGTTAGGATTTGTGGGTGAAGACCCCAAATATCCAAAATAGGTTTGTTGGGTGAAAAACCCATACTCTTGAAAGCTCTTATCATCCTTGAAAGATGGATATGGGTGAACTTTTCGAAACCCATAGCTTTCTTGAAAGAGGGCTATAGGTGGATAAGGCAATAGTAGACAATTGTGAATATAGCTCACTTACTTTTGAGATCGTTGAAATAAGGGTAGATGGAGAGTAGGTTATGTCATGGACCTCTTCCTAGAAATAGGGATGCCCAATTAAGGTTTTGGTTTGTTTTTATTGATACACTCGTTAGGTACTCAAAAGAGTCAAGGAGTGACATCCTAGAGGCCTTGTTGACAAAATATACTCAAGGGCTCTTAACCTATCCTACCATGTTATCAACAATTAGAACTTAAACCAAACCATCATGATCCCATGCACAACTTGACCTTAGGTAGACATAATCCCAAGATCCCTCCAAAAATTGAATTCTAAAACAAATGAATTATTATAGTGTGTTGCGTGACTTGATACTAATAACATCCTATTCCAAACCACCCCACTTTCTACTATATGTTTTATGTTATGTACACTTTAGGTATCCTTTTAGTAATGTTGACACCTATAGAAATCGAAATTGAAATCTCGCTCCTCCTGGATTCAACCTCAATAAAAGTTGAGCTATTGACAACAACTGCCCTCTACCACTTTAGATGGTATAGGTGAGCATTATCAAATTCATGTTTATTTTTTAAATAGCAAAGTGAGAAAAAATAATGGCACAAATACTTGTTGGATCTCTATTCTCGGAAGGAATCTCTCAAGCCAGACCTCATTATTTTATTGAAAAATATTTTTCTCATTGGAAGATAAATATGGAAACCTACATCAAATCCTATGATGCCAAAGTCTTGATGGTAATCAAACTGGGTGATCTTTACTTGTCTCTATCGATCAAGACAAGGATGGAAAGAAAGCCAAGAATAGTGAAGCCTCTTGTAATGACCATCGAGGTTATTTTCAGTATTTCTAATCATATTTATTGTTTAGAGATTTCCTACAATTTCCCCAAGTCATTGATGACTTACTGGAACTGACAATTTGATTATCAGGCAGTTTGTTTGGTTTTTAAAGCTAATTCTATGTTTTGAAGTCTTCACTAGTTAAAATTAGCTACCGAGCAAAAACATCAGTCAAACAACCTCGTATGCCAATTCTAATAGTTTTAACTGCTCAAAATTTGATTTTACGCTAGGTGAACCTTTAGTTTGGGTTCCGAGGCTTCTAAGCTAATTTTGGGCTATTTATCGGAGGTTAAGAAAAATAGAAAGTAGGTGTGGGACCCAGTTTTTATTGAAACAACCTCGAATGGAAATTTTGACTGATCCATTGAGTCCAAAACATTAAATTTAATAGGGTGGCATAGTTTATTTGCATAGACAGAATTCCAAATGAATCTCGAGGGGTCGATGGTGACTTAGAAAATTCCAAGTCTTCAACTGGTGTTGGTGCATTCGCTTAAGAACCCCTTAGTTTGATTAAGATAAGGTCAATAAAGCGTTCAAAATCACTTAAGAAATATGTGCAACAATCGCTAATATTGCTAAGGCAGCACTTGGCTGCTTAAGCAACCCAGTGCCCACTTAAGTGACACCTGGTACATACAAATTCCCTACTTAGCCTATTTTCTTCCATTCGAACCCTTTTACAAGAGAGTAGAACCCTAGAAAATATGAAAAGTTGGGAGAAACATTAGTGGGTGATTTGGGGTATTCGTAAGCTTAAATAACATATTTCTTCTCTAAATTCTTGGCAAGTTTTCATCAATTCCTTGGTTAATTTCTCATAATTTCACCAAAATCCCAAGAATATTGGTAGGTTAATTATAGCACCATTTGAGCTCGAAATTCATCCATTCTTGAGGATAAATATTCCTTGAGCATAGAGGGATGCATTGTTAGCTTTGAAAGTGCAGTTCCATAAGTGGTCCCCACATAGGATTTTTACATGGTTTTAGACCCGAAGCACAAAAGTGCAATATGGGTATCGTTGTTCTTTTTTTTTATGAGTATATTAAGATTTTGATAGCGTGCCATTTGCAGAAGTTTCTCAGAAGAGGAATCAATTGTTTAGCGGATTCTTTGGCTTTTCTTTACCATCTAGGTTTACCTTTCTCATAGATTGAGCTAATTCATAGTATATTTATGATATTATGCTAAGTATGGGATAGGAATTAGTTTTGAGAGGTATGATTGGTATAATTAGTATTATTTGGACTGTTTAGACTATTTGGGAATCGTAAATTAGGTGTAATTGACTTAGTTATCCATGTTTAGGGTAAAATTTCTATCTTAGGGCTATTTGTGTCTTTTTAAACATCAAGAAGTAAATATAGATACCTTAGCCTATTCCAGGGTACAAATTACCTTAAAATGGATTTTGGGAATAGAAGTGGGGGCCTTTAGCCCATTTAGGCTTATACTCTTGCTAGTTCCTCATAGACGTATTGGGCATGTTACATCTTTAAATTTTTTATTGTAGAGTTGAAGAAACTAGATTTTTTTTATGGTTATTTTGTATTGGTACTTGGGATTTGGTGCTAGATCCATGCTAAGTCCGTTGGTTTATTGATATTGAGTTCTAACTTAAGTCCGGCCAATGATGATGATGATATCGATGACATGATTTTTGGTTCAAGTCCATCAAATGATGATAATGATAATGATATAAGTTCTAGTTTGAGTCCGACATTGAGAGGTTAATTATGGTATGATGTGGTATGGATGGATTCATCGTTATGTCTTCGGTAATTTATGAAAAAATGATTATTTGCTCTCCTTTGATTGCACCCTTTGAGGTATGAGGGCCTGCATTGGGTTATTTACTTTTCTGCACTCATGGCTTATGGGGTCCAGTCTTGTAGTATTAATTATGCATAGGCCAATCTTATGGTATTAATTATGCTTTCCTTTATACTATATGTGTGTCGATTAATTGTTAACAGTGTTAGAGCTTATTTTCAAGTTTGTCTTTTTATCTTGACTTAGCTTATTTATCTTGAATCATTATCGTGTTTATATCATAGTTTAGCTTAGTCGGACTATGATGCCTACTAAGTTCCCTTGGTTTTGGTACTCATACTACACTTTTGTACTTGTATAGTGCAGATCTGAGTACTAGTGGTCGTCGTTAATGTGATGATGTGATGATTTGAGTTCGAAGATAGGGTAAGCTCTCGGAGTCAAAGTTGCCCTTTTTTGTTCTACTATTTATGTCTAGTCTTTCAATATTCAAAACTGATGTATATTGACTATTACAGTAGTTATGTTCCTTTTATTCTAGTAGCTCTTTGACATGACACGAACCAGGGCCTTGTCATAATGGGCATCTCAAGTCCAACTGGGACCGAAGACTACCCCCAATTCCCAACCAAACCAACCAGCATAAATCGTGTGTCAGGTGAAGTTCGAGCATATAACAAAATAACATATTATTACAATTCTAGACTCTGGGATAGGTCTATAACCATGACCAACCCAAGCAAGTCTAACCGTCCAATACCAACCCACAGCCTTAACCAAACCAATATAAAAACTGAGTTTCTGTCTATAACATAATTTAAAAGTATGGAACAATCATAAATTCAGTCAAATGGTATCATCCCCAATACCAATGCTAATACTAAGACTGACATAACTACCGACACTACCCATTCCAACCCATAGTATTTCCAAAAAAACCTCTAACCAAAAGAAAAGTAATATCTGGTTGGGACATACCCCCCAACCAGAGCAAAAACCAATATCCATAAAATAACCGAAGTATGAAAAGATGTCCATAATATGAAATGGAGCCTTTCAGTGTATGGAAGCTCATCACTTTAATCCAATATCCGAATTCAATCACTAAGTAGGAGGAGTAGAATGGCCTATTCCTGCATTACGTAGGTATACAGCAGCCCAAAGACAAGTTAGCGGGTGAACGCTAGCAAGTATTCAGTATAAGGATAAAGTAATTACAACCTTTAAAACCAATCAAACAACCATATGCACATATATCCATACATATATACATATATAATCCATGTCGGTAAAGGAAACCGAGTTTATCATACATTTAAACCATTAACATGGGTATGTGTAACTTAACCATCCTAGAATCACCCATGGGCTATATAGGTCCAGTGTAACCCCCTGAACAGGCCCTAATACGTGTTGCCGCACTAACCAGAGATACCATAAGAGTAGGGGATTCCTAAGTTCCCTTCGCTCTCTATGATACATATATACAAGTGTAACTTAGGGGATTCCATGTATTCCATATGTTCATTATGACCAATCGTGATGTTTGCAAACATGAGTTTCCAGTGTTTATCCATTGAACTCACACATTCACGGTTAGTTTTCACACCCAGCCATTATTGCCAATTAAAACCATTACCACATAACTAAGACCACCGATCCATTTATTATTAACCAAGGCAATAAGCAGTGGTATCATCATATCAACTATAGCTTTCAAGCAATGTCCTTAGATAACTTTTTAAAGGAGAAGGGATTATCATGTACCCATAGATTACATTATTTAGTTTCTTGAGAGATTCCCATGTACCCCAAAAGTATGTTCATAACTTAGCTAGCTTGGGGGATTCTCTTGTACCTCGCAAGGCTTTCAATTAAACTAACCATAACCACTAAGATCTTACCCTTTAACCATTTCAAATCATTTGGACCATTTATACCATTTAGGGTTCCATTATCAAGTTATACCATGCAATAGGTTTCATTAAAAGTCCAATAATATTGTAAAAGTGTGTTCTCATAGGCATTTCATCAAACATGTTGAGGAAATAGGTTTCCAAAACCAAAATCAATAACCAATTAACCATTCCCACGCAACCAAGTGTTTAAACCATTATGATAATATACAAACCATAAGTAAAAGGCATGGGAAAACCATAATCAACCATTATAATCAAAATCCCCAACATATATTTGAAAACCCAAAACTAAACAACAATTAGGCCATGAAAACAATTCATAAAACAGCCATTAGTTGGAACTAACAATGAGGGAGAAGTATCTTACCTTAGATTATGAAGATTATAGAGATAAATCACTTGTGCAAGGCCTAAATTGATCCTCTAGATAAAACTCTAGCCTTTCTTCACCCAAGATACTCAGAGAGAATATGTGAGAGTTTCTAAGTGCTTAAGTAAATGCAAATAGCTAAATTAAAGCTCTAAAAGTTGTTTTAAGTTATGAGGTCCCAAGGAGTTATAAGGGGAAATGTCCAGATTACCCCAACTTAAACTGTATAAAACCCCATAGGTGGGTACAACTCCACCCTACCATTCATACTCTAGGGTACGAGTAGTACCCTAACTCATACCTTGTACCCCTCCTTGGAACCCCATACTAACCAATATATGACCCCATATGCCTAAGTCATACACTGAGGTATGATTAGTACCTTACAATATGTACCCTAGACAGAATGTGATCAGGGACACACAGATAACCATACGACTTATTCCCTAACATACGACCAGTATATTGTCCACTAGCACCTTAAATAAAAATCTCTCCACACCACATTGTTTAAGGTATGACTTGGACCCTTTAAATTATATTACAACATACGACTAGTATCCCTGGTCATATAATGTCGAGTGGGTTGAAAACTCAAGAAATTTTTAAGGATCAAAAACCTAGGATGTTTCACTATTGTACCAATACTACTAGGTCATGGGATGGTTATTGATATTTTATCTATCTTTTAGACTATTACTATTACTTGTTTATTATTGTAAGTCTTTACTTGTAAATTTCTAGCTTTTTCACCTTTTTTCTACCAAATTAGGCCATTGTTTATAGCTTCAGTCAATGGTTTGGCTTACCTACTGATGGGGTAAATAGGTGATATCATGAATCATAAATTGGGATGTGAAACTTGGTATTAGAGCATAGGTTTCCCAGTATTGTTGGTACAAGATCAAGTGTCTTGTAGAGTCCTGCAAATTAAAATAATGACGTTTATTTCTTATTTTTTAGAGGTTATGGGATATTCTCAGGAGTTCATTACTTTTTCAACTCATTTTATGCTAAGAGATTAAGTTGGTTTCTAAAGATTCCTTTGGTTTCACTCTTTTGCAGATGGCTAGGACACGTACTACTCCTACATAAGGCGAGGACCCCCAGTCTTAGCTAGGGATCCTATCACTATTTGTGGATGACGAAGATGTCATGGATAGCCAAGATATGTATCCCTATCTAAGTACCAGTATAGAGGGCCTTCATCAGACCCTATTCCTACTTTTGAGCTAGAGATTCTTCCGCACTAGCTAGTGATGGCCAGGGATCAGCTAGGATCAACCAAGGTTTATTTATTTTTTATTACTTAAGGATGCATTGGTTTATATCTTGGGATTAGTTGGTGGTGCACTTATTGATGGAGCACATCTACGAATTAGAGTGGTACTGAGGTAGGGGTGTAGCCTATAGTTGTAGCTCCTAGATTTGAGGCCTCCTCTTGCATTAGTGGTGGCTCAACAGGTAGTTTCCCACCTTGCTATGTCTATTGAGGAGCAGAAGATGTTGGGTAGATTTTTTAGGTTGGCTCTGCCTAGGTTTTCTGGTGCACCAGACGAGGATGCTTATGAGTTCTTGATTGCTTGTGAGGATAAACTTTGTTATTTGGGCCTAACTGAGAATTGTGGTTTGGATTACACTATATTTTAGTTGGATTTTATGGCTCGACATTGGTGGATAGGTCATCTTCATTCTAGGATAGTTGGATCTTCCCCATTGACAAGATCTCAGTTCTTCGAGATCTTCTTGGAGAAGTATATGCCTTGCAGTCTAAGGGATCCTTTGAGAGATCAGCTTTCAAAGTTAAAGCAGGGATCAATGACTATTATAGAGTATGAGTTTTGATTTCATGAGTTGTTTATGCATTCTACTTCTATTCTGACTACCAATTATGAGAGAGTTTGATATTTCATTCAGGGATTGAGAATTCCTCCTAGCATGTCTACACAGAGTTTGGTTGTTATGGGTAGGTCTTTTGATAAGGATTTTGATCATGCTTAAGTTATGGAGAAGATGCATCGTGAGGTCCTAAATGAAAGCAATAAGAGACCATTATATTCGGGTAGTTTTAATAGGAGCTGTAATGGCTCACGATTTAGAACCAGTGGTTCTCAGTGTAGGTACCCTCCACGTCAGTTGTATTAGCATCAGGGCCAGTCTGGTAGGATTGTTCATGCCATATTTTAGATTACTAATAGAGGTCAGATTAGTTATAGTGATCGTCCCAGTTAAAATATCCTCATCCTTCAAGGGTTCGTCTTCTGGTTATTTTAACAACATGAAAATAGGTCCGGAGATATCACATAATGCTCAAGACTATAAGTAGCCTTAAGCTAACCCTGTAAGCCATCTACTGACTCTGAAACTTATAATAGGGAAGCATAGATATATAATCAAGCTAAAATACAGAATTCTATATGAGCTAGACTGAAGCTATCTAAAATAATATCTGAAAATACTAAACTCAAGAGTCTGATTAATCAATATTAAAAATCTGAATCATATCTAGCAGTCTGACAAGCCTCTACTACTAATGCTAGAGAGTCACTGGGACAAACCCCCAGCTGACTTGAACTGACTAAAAATACTGAATCATCTATACTAATAAGCTAAACAACTGAATGGCTAAGTCCACGAACTATGAGGACTCACCAACTATCAGGATGTAGATAGAGATGCTTGAAATCACTCACGTTGTTGAAACTGAACACCTGAACCTACATTATGAGACAATGTAACACATAGACATATATGTGCATCAGTACTTCTGGATTGTACTAAGTATAAGGGGATGAATGCCCAAGTAAATCAATATCTAAATATTATTATAAATTTGTAAAAAATGCATTCTAAATGTAGATGGCTCACATAAGCTAGAATATCTAAAAACTTAAAATCATAATCATGAATAGCAAAACATGTTGCATAGACCTAGTGAGTCATAACATTTAGTTTCGAAAAGCTGTACTGATATTCCGTCTTTACCTCATGTTGTCTAAGTGTCGAAAGTACTTACTTCTATATCTGTAATCTAAAATCTAAAACTTCATAGCTGATGTCATATAAAAAGAAATATCTTAATAAATCTATGAGCTTTTACACTTAGTTTTATAAAAGCTTTTCTATTATTCTTTACTCTTTTCTATAAGCTGTAGGGAAATACTTCTAAAAACTATTCTACAAGTCTTTACTATTAGGGTTAGTCTTTTCTATAGGGATTTTCTTCTAACCAACATACACTACATGAGCTATCATAGTGTCCAATGTCTAGTTCCCTTATGGGAAAATCTTATGTTAGGGAGAGGTGTCATACTCTTGCCAAGGAGTATAACATAATCCAAGTGATCATATCTATATCAATCATCCATATAGAAATAGGAATAATCTGATAATCTAAACCTATATTGGCTTGTAGTTCTGGGGCATGTAAACATACCCAACTCGGAGCTAAATACTACTCCCTTTAATCTGTATGCTCATTCTGTTGGAAATCTACTTTTTAAAAACAAATATAAGGGTTTACAATAAAAATCTCTTGTAAATCTGTTTATTGTAACTAAATCTATAAAGTGGATTACATATCAAAGTTGAGATCAAAAGATCAAATCTTTATTCAAATCTAAATATAGCAAGTTATGGAATGCTTAAAAGCATAATCTTCTTGAAATAACAACATTCAGACTAGGACTAATAACCCATGCATCAAATTCATGTCAAATCATCATAAAGTTCATGATTGATAATGAAAATATTGATAATTCCTCTCAAAATCTAGAAATTACTATAATACGCATGAAAATACGAAAGTAGACAAGCAATTCACCATCTAAATCTCTCAAAATCTCATAATCTTGCAAATAACAATATTGGGTATGAACCCTAATTTTAATCTCATGTAATTTCATACAAAATCAACTTTAAAATTAATTTTGGGCACAAGGATAAAAGGATTATCCTTATTGAAAAATCCCACATACCTTAATTGATGCAACTGATAAGAACATTTGATTTTAGATTCCTATTTGTTCTCTTGAAGATGGATTCTTGATTATATTGAATTGGTAACCTTGAATTTTAAGTTTTCTTGGAGAAAGAATGGTGGAATTTTGGATTTCTTGGGGATTAAGTTTTGAGTTCTAGGGTTTTCTTGGAGAGTAATTTGATGAAAAGTGAGCATATAATGCATAAAATAGGATTAATTCAGTGTTATTCACAAATTAGGGATTGGAAAAAGACTAAATTGCCCTTTTAAAATCAACTTCAAAACTGGAAAATCCAATTTTAGGCCCCTCCGCGATGCGCCACTATCACAGTGGCTCACTGGAATTTGATTATTGGGAGCTTGAACTTTATGGCGACACGGCGCTATCGCGGTAAGCCACTGGAAATTGACAAATGCCATTTGGGCCATTGCCGCGATGTGGTACTATCGTGATGAGCTACTGAAAATTGACAAATGGGAACTAGGACCTCACCACAACGTGGGCCAATTACAGTGGTCCACTGGAAATCGTACAAGTGTCATTTTTCATGTAACCACGACATGGCGCTGCTCATTTTGAGACATTGTCTTCACTAAAAGTGCCATAACTTCCCAACCGAGTATTCGATTGAGGCGAAATTAGTATCATTGGAAAGCTAAGCCAATTATCTACACATTGGTAGGTCTAGAGCTTGAAAATTTTACATGTATCAAGAGATATTCATTTTCAAAGATAACCCTTTTCCACTCTAGGAGCTAAACTGAGCTAGGAAAAGTACGGGGTATTACATTATCTTCCCCTTGGGAACATTCGTACTCAAATGTGACTAGTTAAGCTAAAAATATTATGGAACTAAGGATATATGTTGACATACTCAACTGAACTAACTGCATGACTGAATATAAAACATGTTGAGCTACTGAACTAATCTGTGAGAGCATGAATTTACATGAAGATAACTATATGGCTGAATCTGAGACTGGAAAAGAACAGAATTAAGAAAGGCTATTACCTTTGGCTGAATCTAGTTCATGGAGAAAAGGTGAGGATACTTGGTACGCATGCCTCCTTCTGTTTCCCAAGTAGTACCCTCAATGGACTGATTTTGCCACAGAATTTTGACTAAGGGAACTTCTTTGTTCCAAAGTCTACGGATCTGATGATCAAGAATCTCTACTAGAAATTTTTCATAAGAAAGGCTATTCTAAATATTTGTGCTTTCTAGAGGGACTACAACAGCCGAATCATCCATGCGCTTCTTCAATAAGGACACATGAAACACTGGATAACTGATGACAAGTATGCAGGTAGCTCAACCTCATATGCTACCTTCCTAACACGACTCAAAGTCCGGTAGGGGACTACATATCTGGGACTAAGCTTTCCCTTTTTTCCAAACCTCTTCACCCCCTTCATGGGTGAAACCTTCAAATACATAAGATCATCAATCTCAAACTCAAGATCTCTCCTTCTTATGTCTGCATAATATTTCTGACGACTTTGAGTTGCTTTCAATCTCTCTTGAATCAACTAAACTTTCTCCATGGATTCAAACACCATATCTGGCCAAATCAAAGCGGCCTTACCCACTTTGAACTAACCGACTGGTGATCTACACCTCCATCTATAAAGAGCTTTAAATGGGGCCATCTAAATACTAGAATGGTAACTATTATTATAGGCAAACTCGATCAATGGTAAGTGGTCATCCCAAATGCCTTTGAAATCAAGAACACATGTCCTCAATATATCTTCTAAGGTTTGAATGGTCCTATCTTTCTAACCATCTGTCTACGGATGAAAAGCTGAACTAAAATGAACTTGGGTACCAAGACCCTTCTGAAAGTCTTTCCAAAATAGAGAGATAAACTGAGTACTCCTATCTGAGTTGATGGACAAGGAAACTCCATGCAATCTAACTAACTCTATGATGTACATCTTAGCATAATCTTCAGTTGTGTAGGATGTGTGAACTGGCAAGAAACTACAATAACCCAAATCAAATTATGTTGTCAACGCGAATGGGGTAATCCTATCACAAAATCCATTTTCATATCTTTCCACTTCCAAGTGGGAATACCAAACTCCTATAAAGTGCCACCAGGTCTTTGGTGCTCAACCTTACCTGTTGATAAATTGCACACTTGGATACAAATTCTGCTATATCTTTCTTCATACCACTCCACCAATAGACTTTCGCAGATCGAGGTATATCTTGGTAGATCCTGGATGAATGGAATAATGCGCACCATGCACTTCTGCCATGATCCGCTGCCTCAAATCATAAACACATGGCACATACAATCTACTCTGGTATCTCAACACACCATCTCCCCCTTAGGAGAAAACCTCTACCTTTTGGTCTTTAATTGAACCCTTTGGCTTGACCAAACTAGAACCCTTATCCTGATTCCCTTTCACTTCAGAAATTAGAGAAGTTTCTGAACTACTCTGAACCCAAACGTTACCTTTAGCTGAGTTAACCAACCTCACATTCAATCTAGCTAACCAGTGAACTTCCTAAACTAACTCTCTCCTATCATTCTCCACATGAGCAACATTTCCCATAGACAATCTACTAAGGGTGTTTACCACTATATTGGCCTTTCCCAGATGATACAACACACTCGTATCATAATCCTTCAACAATTTTAACTATTTTCTCTGATGAAGATTTAACTCCCTCTGAGTAAACACATATTGTAATTTTTTATGATCCGTAAACACATCAATATGCATCCCATAAAGATAGTGCCTCCAAATTTTTAATGCAAACACAACAGTAGCTAACTCTAGGTCATGGGTGGGGCAGTTTTTTTTATGAGGCTTAAGTTGTCTAGAGGCATAGGCTATTTTACCTCTTTGCATCAAAACACAATCCAGACTAATTCTAGAGGTGTCACAAAATACAACAAACCCATCTGTACCTTCAGGTAGTGTTAAAACTGGGGCTGAAGTGAGTCGAGTCTTTAACTCCTGAAAACTCTTCTCACAGGAATTTGTCCACTGGAACTTAACTTTTATTTGGGTCAATCTAGACATAGGAGATGTAATAAAAGAAAAAACCCTCAACAAAGCTAATGCCTAACGGATAAATAGGTCTAGTTATGTCTTTTGGGGATCAACTCTAATACCATCACTGGAAATAATATGACTGAGGAAAGCTGTTGATCTTATCCAAAATTCATATTGGCTAAATTTGGTGAGCAACTAGTGATCTCTAAGAGTTTGCAACATAATTTTAAGGTGGTCTGCATGATCATCCTAACTACTAGAATAGACAAGAATATCATCAATAAATACTATGACAAATATGTCCAAATACTATTTGAACACTCTGTTTATCAAGTCCATGAAGGCTGCTGGGGCATTTGTTAGCTCGAAGGACATGACTAGAAACTCAAAATAACTATAACGAGTTTTGAAAGTTGTCTTTAGGATGTCACATTCCTTACTCTAAGCTGATGATATACGGATCTAAGATCTATCTTTGAGAAGTAACTTGCACCTTGTATCTAGTCGAATAAGTCATCAATCCGAGGAAGAGAATATTTGTTTTTAACTGTTACTTTATTTAGCTGACGATATTCAATTCACATTCGCAAAGAACCATCTTTCTTTTGCACGAATAGGATGAGATATACCCATGGAGAGGCACTGGCCTTATGAAACCTTTATCTAAGAGATCTTTAAGATGCTCTTTTAACCCTTTAAGCTCGACTAGATCCATTCGATATGGAGGAATAGAGATAGATTGAGTATCTGAGAGAAGGTCAATACTGAATTTTATTTCCCTATCGGGAGGTACCCCTAGAAAATCTTTGGGAAAAACATTAGGAAACTTATTGACTACACGAATTGACTAAACTATTGGAGTCTTAGAATTAGTGTCTTTGACTCAAACTAGATGATAGATACACCTTTTTGATATCAACTTTCTAGCTTTAATATAGGATATGAAATAACTCTTGAGAGACACTGAATTACCTTCCCACTCAATGAATGGATCATCTAGAGACTGAAACTTTACCACTAGGTGCGACAATCTATAAATGTATAACAAGAATGGAGCTAATCCATACCAAGAATAAGGTCAGAGTCGACCATATCTGACTTTATTAAATCTTCTAACCTAATTTTATAAAGGACAGTGATAGGACACTTTTTATAGATCTGTTTGGCAACTACTGACTCACCCACTGGGGTAGAAACTAAGAAGGGCTTAGGGATCTTTTCAGGACCTATTTTAAAATTCATTGCAACTAGTGGGGTCACATAAGAAAAACTCGACCCTAGGTCTAATAACACATAAACATCAAGATGAAAAACATAAAGACTAACATTAACAACATCTAGTAAATCCTCCTACTCCTGATAGAACGGTAAAGCATAAAACCAATTTGGGCACTGACCGTCACCAGTACTGGATGATGCACCCTGAGGAGGTATTGGGAGACCTAGAGGAGTTAGTGCACTAGTAGCTTGAGTCTGGGGATGAGCATCCCTATTTCCTTGCCTAGTATGCGAATACTCTTTGACTCTATGTCCCAACTTACCACAACCATAACAACCTTTCTATCCCAATAAGCACTCACTGAGATAATTCTTACCATACTTAGCACATGGATGATAATTGGGTTTTCCACCCACACTATTATAAAATTTAGACATAGAAGTCTTACCCCACTTCTCCTGCCTAGCTCTGGGGGTGGGAGAACTAGCTGAAGATGGCGTTGGCATAGATGAATAATTCAAAAATTATGACCGATTTCCCCCTCCATACTTTGTCTGGCCATACTCAAACTGCCCGGTCCTATACTTCTTATTTCCTCTCTCTTTCTTTCAACTTTTCTACCTCAATATACTGAGCATGAATCATCAACCTAGAAAGATCTATGTATCAAATAAACATGGAAGTCGTACACTTTTTGACTACCAAACTAGATACTCCAATAACAAACTTACTCATACTTGTCGTAGGGTCAGCCACTGTATCAGAGGCACACTTAGACAACTGGTTGAACTTAAGGCAGTACTCTCTCACTATCATTAAGCCTTATCTCAGGTTTATAAACTTTTCTACCTTAGCTTCTCTTATTTTAGTAGAAAGAACTTTCTAGAAAAGCATCCTGAAATACCTGCCAACTTATAGGAGCTGTACTCTCACCTCTACCATTCTTCCATGTAACCACCCAATCATATGCTACATTATTCAATCGATAAGATGCTAACTCTAGACTCTTATCTTTAGAAACATGCATATCTGGGTGATCTTCTTTACCTCATCTAAATAAATTTATGGGTCCTTACCTGTTTTTGACCTAAAGAACTCTGGTGGATTCATTCTCATGAAGTCTCAGATTTTGGCTTCTGCTAAATCCTCATTCTGCTGAAGTAGGTCTATCATCTAATAGTTGCCCTGAATATTATCAGTCACAGCTTGGGCCAAAGCTTGAAAGGCAACTTAAAATTCAGCATGGGATACATTCTCATTTATAGGTTCAGCAGGTTGGGGTGGCTGGTTATCATTTTTGTGGGTGTTAGCTCAACGAAGAGGCACATTCAACAGTCACGTAAGATCATGAGTTAAAAGCAGATAAAGATACTATAAGCACAATAGATCATGAAAGAAAGAGATGATTTCCTAAAACACCCTGTAGCTTCTTGCTCATAAATATGGTGTGCTTCACACCTATGATAAAGACTCTACGTAACGAAGATTGTCTGACTCCCTAGGACTCTTATAACCTTAGGCTCTGATATCAAGTTTGTAACACCCCAAAGATGGGTCTTGAGATGTCACATGGTGCTCAAGACTATGAATAGCCTTAAGCTAATCCTGTAAGCCATCTACTAACTCTGAAACTCATAATAGGGAAGTATAAATATATAATCAAGCTAAAATAAAGAATTCAGTATTAGCTAGACTAAAGCTATCTGAATATAATATCTGAAAATACTAAACTCAAGAGTCTAATCAGTCAATACTAAAAATTTGAATCATATCTAGCAGTCTGACA
Organism: Capsicum annuum; assembly: GCF_002878395.1. NCBI lineage: Eukaryota > Viridiplantae > Streptophyta > Magnoliopsida > Solanales > Solanaceae > Capsicum > Capsicum annuum. The sequence continues at coordinate 141,803,993 of NC_061122.1, read as the reverse complement.
AGCCTCTACTACTAATGCTAGAGAGTCACTGGGACAAACCACTAGCTGACTAAGACTGACCAAAAATATCAAATTATCTATACTAATAAGCTAAAAATTTGAATGACTAAGTCCCTGAACTATGAGGACTCACCAACTGTTGGGAAGTAGATGTAGATGCTCGAAATCACTTACACTATTGAGATGAACACCTGAACCTACATTATGAGATAATGTAGCATATACACGTATATGTGGATCAGTGTTTCTACATTTTACTAAGTATATAGGGGTGAATGCATAAGTAAATCAATATCTCAATATTATTTTAAAATTGTAAAAAAAATGCTAAATGTAGATGACTCGCATAAGCTGGAATATCTAAAAATTGAAAATCATAATCATGAATAGAAAAACATGTTGCATAGATCTAGTGAGTCATAACATTTAGTTTCTAAAAGTTATACTGGTATTCTGTCTTTAAATTATGTTGTCTAACTGTAGAAAGGACTCACTTTTATATCTGTAATCTAAAATCTAAAACTTCATAGATGATGTCACCTATAAAGTAATATCTGAATAAATCTGTGAGTCTTTACACTTAGTTTTCTAAAAGTTTTTCCGTTATTCCTTACTCTTTTCTATAAGCTGTAGGGAAATACTTTTAAAAACTATTTTTCAAGTCTTTACTATTAGGGTTACTCTTTTCTGTAAGGGTGTTCTTCTAACCAACATACACTGTGTAAGTTATCATAGTGTCCAACATCTAGTTCCCTTATGGGAAAACCTTACATTGGGGAGAGGTTTCATACTCTTTCCAAGGAGTATAACCTAATCCAAGTGATCATATTTGTATCTGTCATCTATATAGAAATAGGAATAATCTGATAATCTGAACCTACGTTGGCTCAAAGTTCTGGGGCATGTAAACATACTCAACTCGATGCTAAATACTACTCCCTTTAATCTGCATGTTAATTCTGTTAGAAATTCACTTTTTAAAAATAAATAGAAGGGTTTACAATAAAAACCTCTTTCAAATTTGTTTATTATAACTGTAGCTAAATCTATAAAATGGATTCCATATATAAGTTAAGATCAAAAGATAAAATTTTTGTTCAAATCTGAATATAGCTAGTGATGGAATTCTTAAAAGCATAATCTTCTTGAAATAACAATATTCAAACTAAGACTAATAACCCATGCATCAAATTTATGTCAAATCATCATAAAGTTCATGCTTGATAGTGAAAATATTGATAATTCATCTCAAAATCTAGAAACTACTGCAATACGCATGAAAATACGAAAGTGGACATACAATTCAACATTTGAATCTCTTAAAATCTCATAATCTTGCGAATAACAATATTGGGTATGAACCCTAATTTGAATTTCATGTAATTTCATATAAAATCAACTTTAAAATTAATTTTGGGCACAAAAATAAAAGGATTATCCTTGTTGAAAACCCTCCACATACCTTAATTGATGTAACACTTTATTTTGGATTCCTATTTGTGCTCTTGAAGATGGATTCTTGATTATCTTGTATTGGTAATCTTGAATTTTGAGTTTCCTTGGAGAAAAATGGTGGAATTTTGGATTTTTTGGGGATTAAGTTTTGAGTTCTAGGGTTTTCTTGGAGAGTAATTTGATGGAAAGTGAGCATATAATGCTTAGAATAGGATTAATTCAGTATTATTCATGAATTGGGGGCTTGAGAAAAGGCTAAATTGCCCTTTTAAAATCAACTTTGGAATTGGAAATCCTAATTTTGGGCCCCTCCACGATGTGCCACTATCGCGGTAGCTCACTGAAATTTTGCGGTAACTCACTGAAATTTTACTATTGCAAACTGGAACTTCATCATAACGTGATGCTATCATGGTAATCCACTAAAAATTTACAAATTCCATTTGGGCCATCACCGCGATACGTACTATCGCGGTGAGCTACTAAAAATTGACAAACGGGAACTGGGACCTCACCGCGATACGGGTCAATCGCGATGGTCCACTGCAAATTGGAAAAGTGTCATTTTTCATGTCACCGCAATGCGGTCTGCTAATTTTGAGACACTGTCTTCACTAAAAGTGTCATAACTTCCCAATCGAGATTGGATTGAGGCAAAATTGGTATCATTAAAAAGCTGAACCAATTATCTACACATTGGTGGGTCTAAAGCTTGAAAAGTCTACATGTATCAAGAGATATTCATTTTAAAATATAACCCTTGACATCCTAGGAGCTAAACTGATCTAGAAAAAGTAGGGTATTACAGTTATTCTAGTCGTGGTGGTTATTCTGGGTCTGTTAGATCTTTTAGTTTTAATGCAGCGCCTGGGCATGCTATCGTTATAGGGTTTTTGGCCATTTTTTGAGAGAGTGCCCCAATTATAGAGCTAATATTCCTTCAGCTTAGAGTGCTCCACCAATTTGGGTAGTTCCTCCACCAGCTAGAGGTGGTGTACATGGTCGTCAGTGTGGTCCCTAAAGTGTTCATGGAGGTTCTCAGGCAGGTAGGATAGGATATCAATCAGGAGCCCATCTAGGTGATAGGCGTGGTCAGTTATATATCTTAACTTCTAGACCAAAGGTTGAGTCTTCAGATGTTGTCATCACAGGTACAATCTTAGTGTACCATCAACAGGTTTTTCTTTATTTGATCCAACATCTACTTATTCTTATTTGTTATTATTATGCCTTGTGTTTAGATTTATCTTGGGATTCATTATCGGTGTATTTATGTGTATCTACTCTCTTGGGTGATTCTTTAGTAGTGGATTAGGTTTATAGATCATGTGTTATGGTTGTTTATGAGTTTGATACTCAGGATAATATTATTATGTTAGATATGGTGGATTTTGATATGATTCTAGACTGGTTATCCCACTATCATACAGTTTTTGATTATTTTTCCAAGACTGTTACCTTATCCTTGCCTAACATACCCCCGATTGTGTGGCAGGGAGCTATTAGATGGGAGCCAATAGGGATTATTTCTTATATTCAGTCTAGGAGACTCATTTTGAGAGGTAGCGAGTCTTATATCTCTTATACTCGTAATGTTAGTATGGAGAGTCTGTCGCTTGACTCTGTTCCTATAGTTTATGAGTTTCTTGATATTTTTCTTATCGATCTACCTGGTCTTTCTCCTGAGTTTCCTGATATTTTCCTTATTGATCTACTCGATCACCAAACCTATTTCTATGGCACCTTACCATATGGCTCTTTTCGAGCTTAAAGAGATAAATTCTCATCTTCGGGATTTTTTAGGTAAAGGTTTTATTAGACTGAGTGTGTATTCTTGGAGAGCTCCTATATTTTACATGAAAAAGAAGGATGGTTCCATGCATATGTATATTCATTATAGGCAGCTTAATAAGGTGACGGTGAAGAATAGGTATTTTATGCATTATATTGATGATTTGTTTGAGCAGCTTCATGGTGCAGTGGTGTACTCTAAGATTGACATGAGATCTGGTTACCATCAATTGAGGATTCGGGCTAAGGATATCCCAAAGATAGCCTTTAAGACCCATTTATGGTCATTATGTGTTCCTAGTAATGTCTATTGGGTTGACCAATGCCCCAGCCACATTTATAGCTTCGATGAACCGCGTGTTCAGTCCTTATTTAGATTTCTTTGTAATTGTGTTCATTGACGACATCCCTAGGTATTCAGGGAGTAGAGAGAAGCATATGCATCATTTAAGGATTGTGCTCTGAACTTTAAGAGATCATAGGCTTTTCGTCAAATTCTCTAAGTATTAGTTTAGGCTTGAGTCGGTGACATTCCTTGATCATGTTGTGTCTAAGGATGGGATTATGGTAGATTTATCAAAGATTGAAGCTATTCGTGATTGGGCTAGGCCCACATCTCCATCTAAGGTTCATAGCTTTATTGGTTTGGTCAGTTACTATAGAATATTTGTTGAGTGATTTACCATTATTCAGTTTTGATGACTGGATTGATATGAAAGGAGGTTCTTTTTTTATGGTTTGAGGAGTGTAAGTAGAGCTTGGGGAAGCTCAAAGGATTTATCACTTTGTCTCTTATATTGGCTTTTCCAATCGAGGGAGAGAGATTCACAATGTATTATGATGCTTCTTGTGTTGGTTTGGGTTGTCTGTTTTTCACGAACCAAACCAAGGTCTGGCCATGACGGGTATCTCAAGTCCACCGAGGAACGGAGACCACCCCCATTCCCTAGCCAAATTAACCACAATACAGCAAGCAGCAGATGAATTCCAAATATATAATAAGATATAATAAATGTAAGGTCAAAGGAGTATAAGAATACCAACAGGAATACCCAATCCATGGTAATCCACAAAGCCTCTATGACAAAATCGAATACAATCTAGCGCGGGACATACCCCCGACGATATCTAAAAAGTAATCATATGAATAGTTGATGACATAAGAGAATGTCAAAAAAATAAAATGAAGCTCTTTCGAAGAAAGGAAGATCACCACTTCAAGGTAACTGTTGATAACCCCAAAATCCTATCACTATGCAGGAATAGTAAAAGTGTCTTTGTGTCCTGCATTATGAGGGGATACAGCGTCCGGAGATGATTAGCTGGTTGAGTGCTATCATGTAACTCAAGGTTAAGGGGATAACATAATTCCATTCCAAAACCATTTCAAAATCATTTATCATGCACACATACAAGCATATGCATATATATATATATATGTAAATGTATGTATGTATATATATATATATGTGTGTATATGTATATGTATATATATATGTATATGTATATATGTATATATATATATATATGGATATGTATGTATGTATGTATATATATATGTGTAAGATGTTGGTAGAGGGAACAAGGTTTAGCATGGACTTTAAAACATTAGCCTAGATTGTGTAGCTTAACCATCATAAAATTACCCATGGGTTATATGGGTCGAGTTGTCTCCCCCTAGTCGGTCCCCAGTGCATGTTATTTTCACGTATCGAAGATATCACAGAAGTCCGGAGATTCCTTGTGCCCAACTCCATCCATTATATAGGTATATATAGTGTGACTTAAGTGCACGGTCATCAAGACCAACACTCACGTCGGCAAACATGATTTTCCAGTGTTGGCCCCTCAGGACCTCCACCTTCATAGCTAACTAAACAACCCCTCTTAAGCCCAATTAAAATATTTAACATATAACCCATCTATTAATTCAAGGAGTTAATGATTAAGGCATTGTGAAGTGGTATCATCATACAGACTAAAGCTTGCAATCGAACATTATTAAGCCATCACTTGGGGGAATCTTTGTACGCCCGAACTCCATTATTAAATCAACTTGTCCTTTTACCCCACAAGGTTTTCAAGAAAATCATTCACTTGGGAGAATCCTTGTACCCTAAAAGGTTTTCAATAAAATCATTCACTTGGGGAAATCCTTGTACCAAACAAGGTTTTCAAGATAATCATTCTAATCTACTAGCCATTTATGCAATGCATTAGTTTTAAGAAAAATAGGCTAAACCAACCATTCACATTCCAAAACTAATTATGCAACTGAGTTGAGGTTCTCATCAATTTTCAAACCAAAATCCAATTATGTTGGGGAATCCTTGTTCCCCTAGTTCCATTGTTTACAAATTTGGGGAATCATTGTACCCCAACCTTCATTGTTTGTAAAATTTGGGGAATTCTTGTACCCCTATTTTATTCACTATTCCCATGCACCCTAATGGATTTACAAATCATCAATTCAAATAAAATAAAGCCATAATAATCATAGGGAAAATATTTAAACAATTCACATCCAAAAGCCTCAACCCATAATTCAAAACCCAACATCAAAACCATGTGAATAATAAACCAATTTCATGCTATTAAGAAAATCCAAGTTTAAGAAGAGAGGTATATGCCTTACTCACCAAGAAAATGAAGAATAAACCATACTTGAACCCTTAGAGGGCTACTCTTGGAAAACCCTAATGATTTTGCTTGGAGAGATTTTCAGAGAAGAGAGAAGTGTATTGGGTGTGTTATGGATGAGAATGGGATCCCAATAGGGTTTTAAAAGATTGGGCTTTGTTTGGGGAAAAATGGAAATATCTAAAGTATCCCTACTAAAATATGCTGAAAGTTACCGCCCAGTCGTTATGGGTCACCCTACGAATCATAACGACTGGCTACAAGTCATTCCCTTATCTTGTAGTCAAGACAGAGTCCTTGGGTGCACACGTTGTCGACCCTATGACTTGTACCCTATGGTTCATAATGAGACCCTACAAATCATAGGGTCTAGTCATAGTCAATACGAATCCATTTGGGCATACACTGGTTACCTTACGATTTCACCATACGACTCATTAAGAATCTTAATGAATCATAACATATAGTCCTACTTAGGACAGTAACAAGGACAACTTTCACTGGACACCCTACGATTTACACTATACAACTCATATAGAGTCTTGATGATTCATGGGGCTCAACTTGTCACCAAGGCAATATCATGGGAAACCTTTACTGGTCACCCTATAATTGGGGTCCTACGACCCATCAGGACACCATACGACTCGTAAGGTGAGTCGTTACTTGGGCAGTAGTCTCAAAAGTCAAGAAATTTTCAAGGACCAAAAATCCGAGGTGTTACATTCTCCCCCCTCCCCATAGGATCATTAGTCCTCGAATAATGAGTCAACGCATCCATTAGCACGAATACCAGATAGAAACACAACCACAATTATCTTTAACAAAGACATTAAGGAAATGCATACCTTAAGAACAACTATTTAATCCGAGAAATAAGAACAAATATTCGGATCTTATGTACTTATAGCTACCCATAAAGTTTCCTCCACTCCAAATAAAGCATCTGGTAACCTGCTCATATAACCACGATCCTTCACAGTGATTTTAGTTATGAACACAATAATCCACCATTTTGATCTCTTAACTCCCCCGTGAAACCCATAACTACGAAGGCCTAAGTATAACCTCATATTCCTTCAATAGTTCTAGTGTAGGCTATGGGACCCTATACTTCACAACCCTCCAATAGTAATACCCCAACTTTTCTTACTATAGTAAGGGTTTTACCACATCTCCCCTTCTTAACTTCTCACTTAATGAAAGTTCATCTTACTCTTCCATCTTAATCTATGGCCTTAACCTGAGTAGTCACCCCCAAAATTTTCACATTTGAGAACATCTACTCTATTATATATAGCACCACTACACTTTCATAGCCATTACCGTACTACCAAAAGGAGGGTCACTGCAGAACTAGAGTACAAGCATCAACAATAGGAGGGTTAATTCACAATTATAACCCTTATTAGTCATACTACTCAAAGTGAGACCCGTGAAAAGAGATAAGGTACCATAGGCATGAAATATTTACTAGCAACCATCTAGAACATAAATATAAGATCATTCCGGCCTAAACATAACATAGCATGAGTCCTTCGGATAGGCCACGGTGAGGAACGTGAGTGCATACATCATAGGTTATATAAGATAAAGCTGAGATTTACATATTCAAGAAGAAGGACAAGGCCTACCGCTCAAAACTATTTCCTCTCATTCTAAAGACTAAGAATGGTTACGAGTTGCATATAGAGAAGCATTTTAGGCTAGTACATAACATAAAATAAATTGGTAGCAAATAGAACGTATAGCTCGTTAGAACAAAGCATAAAGTAAGACATGATTTTATGGATCACGGTGTCATAACATAGGACTAGAATACTTGGAAGCTAGAATTTTCGAGAAGCGTTGTTGCTTCTAATTTCAGGGGTTGGAGCATGGGCGTAAGTTGCTTAGTGAACTCAAACTTTAGGAATAGGCATAATTTGAATACATAAGACATTGATAGAATGTACTTTTAAATTGAAGTGAGAGGAATTTGCTAGAATAAGAGTGGATTAACCATGATTCTTACTTGGAATTCACCACCACCAGAAAAAAATTTAAAGCAACCTTAGTTCACTATCTCCCCGATAACTATAATATGAAACACTACCCTTCAGAGGTACTAATCTTAACCTTCCTTAGCCCCTATAGCTATCACCCTATGAATCACACTTTTATGAACACACACATCCACACTAAGACATTCAATAACATGAACTAGGTACACTTGACATTTGGATATTTAAAATCTCATCTAACAAGATGCTAACTGGGGCTCAACATAATCTTATAAACTTAATGATCTTATCCACCTAATGACTTAGTCCTAATTCATATCTTCAACACTAGACCTTTGGTGTTTATATATATATATATATATATATATATATCACAATTACCCACTCCAATATTTCATAAGTTATCAACCTAGTCTCTTTCACACATCGCTTCAAGCCTACGAATCTATTTCCATAAATCTTGCATCACTATCCTCAAGCTAATATTCTTAGCACCACCATTAACACATAAGGTTCAAACTTAGGGTCTATCAACAATCATACACCACCAATGAAATATGCTGCATAACATACTAGTCCATCCAATAAAGAAATCAACCTAAAATTCCTTATTTAACTTAGCTAAGGCCCACAAGAACATTCTCCTTCACAACAACCTTATTTGATTACCAATAGTCTATACACATCCCAAAAGACTCATTTTTCTTATGCATGAAAAGGATGAAACCACCCCACGGAGACACACTAGGACAGATAAAACCCTTATTAAGAAGATCTTTTAATTGCTCCATAATTTCTTTCAACTCATCCTAATCTATTCTGTATGGAGGGATAGAGATAGGACGGGTATTCAATAGAAGGTCAATCCTAAGGTCGATCTCCCTATTAGGAGGACTACCAAGAAGATTGTCAGGAAAGACTTTGGGAAACTCATTGACTACCGAGACAGATTTAAGAAAAGATTTCAAAATCAGAATCCCTAACCCGAACTAAATGAAGTAGACACCCCGTGGAAATTAATTTTCAGGCCCATAGATAAGAAATGAACCTTCCCTTACGCACTAGGTAACTCCTTTCCCGTTATATAATTGGCTTATTAGGAAATTTGAAAATAACCTTACGGGTTTGACAATCTAGAGAGGCATAGCATGAATTAAACCAACTCATCCCCAAGATAATATCAAATTCAACTATATCTTACTTTATCAAGTCTACAAAGGTCTTCCCTACCACAAATAGATACCATATAACCCTCATTGACTCTTTTAGCAACCACAAAATTACCCACCGAGGTAGAAATAAAAAAGGGATCTAAAATACTTTTGGGACTAAAACCAAAATAAATAGTCATATAAGGGGTTACATAAGAAGAGTAGACCCCAGATCAAGCAGATAATACACATCATGGGAAAAGAGTCGTAACATACCAGTGATAACTTTAGGAGATGCCTCAAATTCCTGATGGGTGAAAAGAGTATAAAGATTATTCTGGCTAGTGTTGGTACCAGAAGTAGCAATCTATGGTGCAGGAGCTAATGACGTGGAAACCAAAACTTATTAGCCCTAGTAGAAACCCTTGAAGGATACTTCCATTGTAGTTGACCAAGATGACCATACTTAAAGAACTTATTCCTTCCCTCATTACAAAAACCATGATGCAACTAACCACAAAACCAACAAGAAGGATAAAGTGGGGAAGACTAAGCTCCACTAGCCTGAGACTGGGCACACTATGCCCAAAACCCATTGTTGGCCTGAAAGTGATGATCACTAGAACACCTAAGATAAGAAGCACCGATAGTTATAGAACTCTTCCAACTCCCCTTATTAGTCTTATATTTCCCATGCCTACCATTATATTTATTTCTTTCACCTTGCTCTGGATATTTAAACTTCTTATTCTGTTTATCCCTCACCTTAGCCTAATTATTATTCCACTAACAAGACCAAAATAGCATGACAGAGAGGCCACTGTCTGGGTTGACAGAGGAATAAAATAGTGAAACTCAACATTAAACACATCACCCTAAGGATTTTGAGGAGGACTAGGAGAAACTGGTGGAACTCAACTGGAAAAATCAGAAGCAGGGACCCTAGAATGGGTTTGTACCCTATAAGCATGATGAGTTCCATCCACGTCACCCTCAGGAGGGATAAAAGAGTTTCCATGAGTATTAAATCTCTGGGGAGGCATGATCTAAAATATGAACAATGGAATTAGAGAAGATTTCAACATCCTAGACTCTACATCCCAAAAGTAGAACATAAGAAAGGAAATATTCCTAAATTTCTCGTAGCCTCTCACTTGTAAGTGTAGCACTCTATACACCTACAAAAGAGAGCCAACTTAACATGGCTTGGTGAACACGCAATTGACCATGAACCTAGGCTTTAATACTAATTTTTTCATGACCCAAACCAGGGACTGGCCATAACGAATATCTCAAGTCCACCGAGGACCAGAGACCAACCCTTTACCAAGTCAAATTGATTACAATACAGCTAGTAGTGGATGAATTTTAAACATATAAGAAGTTAGAATAAATATAAGCTCAAAAATCTACAACAATCCACAAAGCCTCTATGACAATACCGAATATAATCTAGGTCGGGACATACCCCCGATCATAGCCAAAAAGAAACCATATGTATAGTCTATGACATAAAAGAATGATAGAACTATGAAATAAAGATATTTTGAAGAATAAAAGCTTACTATTTCAAGCTAACTGTTGATAACCCCAAAATTATATCACTGCAAAGAAAAGTAGAAGTGTATCTGTATCCTGCATCACGTGGGAATATAGCTTTCAGATATGGTTAGTAGGTTGAGTGCTATTATGTAACTCAAGGATAAGGGGATAACATAATTCCAGCATTTTAAAACTATTTCTAGACCATTTCTCATGCACACATTTAAGCATATGCATATATATAGGATGTTAGTAGAGCAAAAAAGGTTTAGCATGGACTTTAAAACATTAGTCTGGCCTATGTAGATTGACTGTCATATAATTACCAACGGGCTATATGGGTCCAGTTATCTCCCCCTAGCCGGGCCCTAGTGCGTGTTAACTGCACATACCAGAGATATTAAAGAAGGTTGGGGTATTTTATTTCTTACATCATCCATGATATAGGTATATATAGTGTGACATAAGCACATGGTCATTAATACCAACCCTCATATTGGTAAACATGAGTTTTCAGTGTCAGCCCCTTAAGACCTATACCTTCATGGCTAGCTACACAACCCTACTTAAGCCCAATTAAAATATTTAACACATAAACCATCTATTAATTCATGGAGTCGATGATTAAGACTTATGAAATGGTATTGTAATGCCAACTAAAGCTTGCAAGTAAATGTTATTAAGCCATAACTCAAGGGAATCCTTGTACCCCAGACTCCATTATTAAATCAACTTGGGGCATTCCTTGTACCCTATAATTTTTTCAAGAAAATCATTCACTTGGGGGAATCTTTGTATCCCACAAGGTTTTCAATAAAATCATTCAGTTACGGAAATCCTCATACCCTATAAAGTTTTCAAGATAATCATTCTTATCCATTAACCATTTGTGCAATGCATTAGTTTTAAGAAAAATAGGTCAGGCCAAATGATTATACATATTCTAAAACCAATTATGCAAGTGGGTTAAGATTCTCATCAATTTCCACACCAAAATCCAATTATGTTGGGGAATTATTGTACCCCTAGTTCTATTATTTACAAATTTGGGGAACCCTTGTACCCCTACCTTCATTATTATAAAATTTGGGGAATCCTTGTTCCCCTATTTTAACCACCATTCCCATGCACCTAAATGCATTTACAAGTCATCAATTCAAGTAAAATAAATCCATAATAATCATGGAGAAGATATTTACACAATTTATATCCAAAACTCTCAAACCATAATTCAAAACCCAACATCAAATAATGTGAATAATAAACCAATTTCATGTTATTATAATAATCCAAGTGTAAGGAGAGAGATACATGCCTTAGTCACCAAGAAATTAGAAGAAGAAACCATACTTGAAGCCTTAGAGGACCACTCTTAGAAAACCCTAATGCTCTTGCTTGGGAGATTTTGAGAGAAGAAAGAAGTGTATTTTAGTATGGTATGGATGATAATGGGGTCCCAATAGGGTTTTAAAGTTGTGAGTTTTGTTTGGGAAAAAAGGGAAATGTTCAAGTGCCCATACTAAAATATGTTGAAAATTACTACCTAGGCATTTTGGGTTACCCTACAACTCGTAGCGACTGGCTATAAGTCATTCCCTTGACTTGTAGTCAAGACAGAGTCCTTGGTCACACACACGTTGACCCTATAATTTTTACCCTACGGTTCATAATGAGACCCTATAATTCATAGGGTTCAGTCATAGTCAATACAGAATCTATTTGGGCAGACACTACTTATCTTACGATTTCACCATATGACCCATTAAGAGTCATAACAACTCAAAATATATAGTCATAATTAGGATAATAAAAATGAAAAATTTCACTGGACAACCTATAATTTACACTATATGACTCAAATAATCTTGGCATGAAGCTCAACTCATCACCAAGGTAGCATCATGGGTAACCTTTATTGGTCACCCTACGATTGGGGTCTTACGACCCGTCAAGACACCTTACCATAAGGTGAGTCATTCTTGGGTAGTAGGCTCAAAAGTCAAGAAATTTTTAAGGACCAATAATTTAGGGTGTTATAGGTTTGATGTAGCAGTGTAAAGTTATTGTTAATGCATCGAGGCAACTAAAGGTGCACGAGTGCAACTACCCATCTCATGATTTAGAGTTAGTGGCGGTAGTTTTTATTCTTAAGATTCATAGGAATTATATTTATAGTGTGCATTATGATATTTTAACAGATCATCATAGTATTTAATATCTAATGACCCAGAGAGATCATAATTGTAGGAAGCATAGATGGATGGATTTACTTAGAGATTATGACATCTCTAATTTGTGTCATTTGAGCATAGCAATTGTAGTAGCGGATGCCTTTAGTCGAAAGGCGGTGATTATGGGTAGATTGTATTTTATCTTAGTTTCTCAAAGTTTGTTGGTTGGTACATCCAATCCTTACCTAACTTGATGGTGCGACATGATATTTTAGACCCCAGAAGGATTCTTGCTAGTGTTAGGGTGAGGTATTTACTATTTGAGCATATTTAGAGCCGTTAATTTGAGGAGGTACGACTTTTCATCATCCGTGATTTGGTGTTGAGTGGTGTCTCTAAGTGGGATACCATAGGTTTTAAGGATGTTTTTAGGTTTGATAGTCGTATTTATATTCTGAGGGTTGATGACTTATTTCAGTCGATTATGGATGACGCTCACATCTCTAGATATTTTATTCACCTAGGTATGTTAGATGTATACAGATTTGAGACAGTATTATTGGTTGAGTGGTATGAATAGATATGTGTCATAATTTGTAGCTCGTTGCCTATGCTATAAATAAATAAATGTCTAGCATCAGATACCTGGTGGCTTGATTCAGAGATTTCCCATTCTTAAGTGGAAATGGGAGCGGATTACCATACACTTTGTTAGTGGGTTTCCTTACACTTCTCGTGGTTCAATGGTATTTGGGTCATTATGGATTGATTAACCAAATTGAAATATTTCATTCTTGTTCAGATGTCCTTTAGTACAGATAGGTTAAACCGTATCTATGTTGGTAAGATAGTCCATTTGCATGTTGTGCCTATATCTATCATTTTATATTGAGGTTCGATGTTTACTTCCAGATTTTAGAGAGATTTTTAGATGTTGGGTACCCAGGTAGATCTCAGTACAGCTTTCCACCCTCAGACCGATAGGCAATTAGAGCAGACCATTCATGTTCTTGGGGATATGCTCTGAGCCTACATTAAGAATTTTGGAGGTGAGTTAGTGTAGAACTAAGCATTGGAAGAGTTCATGTCATAACTCGAGGCTACCCCCTAGTCGCGACATGGTTCTTAAGGCCACAAAGGACCCCAAGTTAACCCATGATCTAGTGCCTGTTATGAGCACTAAATAAAATGATAATAAAGTAGCATATGTGAAAGCTAAATTAATATAAATAGTGTCAAGGTGGGATACTAAAATACATACCAACATGTCTGAATTACTGACAAAAAAAACTGAAAACAAATTTGAATATCTAAATAACTAGTCTGAATATCTGAATATCTAAAGGGCTCTAAATACATGAGGATTTGATGGGACAAAGCCCTAACTAACTCTAACTAACTAAACATAAATAAATACTAAAATAACTACAATAACTTGTCCTCGATGAATGAGGGCTCACCACAACTGTTGCAGAGTGATACTGAAGTGACTAGGGGCGATCATGGAACTGAGCATCCAAACATATATTATAAGATAATATAGCATAAAATAGTATGCGATCACTACTTTTAATATACTGGTATATGGGATAAGGACTAACTGAAATACATATAGATACTAAACATGAATGCATGAACATATAAAATAGAATGCAAGACCAATTAAAACATGTATAGAAATAATTTATAAAATTGACTGACTGAATAGCTTATAAATTGAATACTTGGTTAGGAAAAATTGTACTGATATAACCTGAGTACAGGGCTAAAACTATAGAAGATATAATGTAATTGACATACCCCAATCTAAGCTAATTGGGTTCCAACCTATAACTCCAATTGGAAGGGTGTCAGTACCTTACCATGGGTACTAACACTGGCTATGTGGATTACTAAACTGGTGTCTCAAAAGAGTAGGGTATCAATCCTCTACTGGCGGGTGACCCTTGAGAAAGTGTCAGTCTTCTACTGGCGGGTGATATCTCATAATCTACATTGGCTATGTAGTTATAGAACTTAGGGATTGCTACTAAAGGTTTTAGTCATCTACTAGAGGGTGAGCCTTCATCCCTAGGTTCACTCGATGCTAAATCCTACTCCCAACAAACTGACACTAGTACTGATTAAAGTTAACTGGACATCACAACTGATAAGTGCTCACCATGAATATAACAATTTGAATGTGATGCTAAAGAATCATGATCTGACTGACTTGTTACTTGAAAATGAAAACATATATAAACATATAGGTATCGGGTGTTCATAACTCTCTAGCACTGAAAATACTTTAAATACAATAACATCATTACAACTTTGTAAGAAAATTCATGATTCATAGACTCAAAATATAGTACACTTGACTAAACCAATGAAATCCACGAATTTGAGTATGGGAATGAGTTAAACTTGGGAGGATACTATGCTCACATGATTTCAATTCATTATTTGGAAACTTAACATGGTATTAACTAAATATGATATGGGTTATTGAAATTCAAAGCATGTAATAACATAATTCACATGGGGAAAACATATTGGCATGGCTTGAATTCAAAACTACTAAGAAAAAAATGGATTAAATTTATAATTAACATCGATATTTTCATAAAAGAGGATAATAAGTTCATACTTGAACAAAAAGGGATTTTGGGACTCAATGGGTGGAAGGAACTCATTGATGAATACCCCACATACTTTGATTGCTTGAATCCCTTAAGAAAAAGCTGGGAATTGGGACCTTGAATGGTTGAATCCTTGGGAAGAGGTTTGATTTTACGTTCTTGGGAAAAGGGTATGGTTTTACATGTTAAATAATAGGGAATGGGGCAATTGATGGCCCTCTTGGGGTTTTAATTCATGAATTGAATGTTTGGGATGGAAAAGGACCAAAATAGCCCTCCTCCCCACCATAAAGTTAATAAAAGACTACAAAAAACATAGCCTTTATGTCATGAAGGATATTGCAGAGGCTATTCTCTATGATACGGCATGTATCATGGAGGTCCGGCCTTTGTGACATGCCCATATCGCGGTGGTATTCTACATCCATAGTTTAAAAACACCTTAAACCTATTCTGAAAATTCTAAAAAAACTCTTTCAAATAACCCTTTTAACATACCTAAAGACATTTCGACTCAAAAATCAACATTTCAAACTCGGGAAAGCCAAAAATAAAATATTCGCATTCATGGGGTATTAAAATGGCTAAGTCAATAGAGCCTATAATCAGTATACTTTGTTTAGGATTGACTTATTTTTAGTCTTTACTTTTTTGTACTTAGTGTAAAATTAATGACTTGGATCCCTTAACCATGCGACTAGTAGCTGGAAATATATTTTAAATCTTGTGAGGTATTACAGCTCATGTATAATAATAACTACCATTCAAGTATTGAGATGGAACCTTTTGAGGCTTTGTATGCTAGGCGATGTCGTTCTCTAATTGGTTTGTTTGAGACCATTGGGATTAAACCCTATGTCACTGATTTGCTTCAAGAGTTGTTAGATAGAGTTAGGGTGATTCAGGATAGGTTGAGGGCATCTCAGAGTAAGTTGAAGGCTTATATGGATCGTAAACTTTGTACCTTGATATTTGGAGTTGGAGATTAGGTATTTCTTTAAGTACGCCCATGAAGAGTGTGATAAGTTTTGGGAAGAACGACAAACTCAACCCTAGATATATTGGACCAATTGAGATCCTTTGCACAGTTAGTGAGGTGGCTTATGAGTTACCCTTGCCCCTAGATTTTTATATGTTCATCCAATTTTCTATGTTTTTATGTTGCAGAAGTACATTCCCTATGCATCTCATGTGTTTAGATAGGACTCAATTCAATTAGATTAGCAGTTGACCTCTGTGGAGGAGTCGGTGTTCATATTAGCCAGTGATGTTAGGTGGTTGCGCACTAGAGAGATGCCAATAATTAAGGTTCAGTGGGAATACGACTAAGTAGAGTAGGCTACTTAGGAGATTGATAGAAAGATGTGGACGTTGTATCCTCACCTGTTTAAGGCTTCAGGTACATCCTAATTCTTGACTTTTACGAGTGAAAGTTCTTTTAGAAGTGCATATTGTAATGATCCTCCAGGTTATTTCTATATTTTTGCTTATTTTTGTCATTTTGTGCTTTCCTATAGCATCCCCAAGTCATTTATGACTTGCTGGAACTAACAGTTTGGGTACTGGGTAGTTCGTTTGGTGTTTAGAGTCAATTTCATATTTTGAAGTCTTTGCTAGTTAAAATTGGCTATCGAGTAAAAACTTTAGTCAAACGATCTTGTATGCCAATTCTAAGAGTTCCAAAATGTCAATTTTAGGATAGGTGGACCTTTGGTTCAGTTCTTGAGGTTTCTAGGCTCATTCCAAGCTATTGGTCGGAAGTAAGAAAAATGGCATATGGGTGTAGGACCCACTTTTTGTTGAAATGAACTCAGATGGAAATTTTGACTGTGCCATTGAGTCTAGTATGTCAAATTTTATAGGGTGGCATAGTTCATTTATGTAAACGGGATTCCAAATAAATATCGAGGGATCGGTTGAGACTTGAAACATTCCTAAGTCTTCAGCTGGTGTTGATGCATTTGCTAAAGCGCCCATTAGGTCGCTTAAGCAAAGGCCTCTAAATTAGCCAACCAATCTCTTAAGCAACCTATCTTTCTTAGCTAGTATCACTTAAGCGATGGCCGCTTAAGTGGCAAAAGGTTGCTTAAGCGACTTGTGCAACAATGGCTAATGTCGCTAAACTGGTACTTGGTTGCTTAAGTGACCAGTGTCTGCTTAAGCGACACTTGGTACATATAAATTCCTCACTTAGCCTATTTTCTCCCATTTTTGTGAGAGTAGAACCCTAGAATATGTGAAAACTTGGGGATAACATTAGTAGGTGATTTTAGGATATTCGTAAGCTCAAATAACGTATTTTTTCTTTGAATTCTTGGTAAGTTTTTTCCCTAAAATCCTTAGAATATTGTAGGTTGATTGTAGCACCATTGAGCTTGAAATTCATCCATTCTTAAGAATAAATGTTCCTTGAGCATATAGGGACGCATTGTCGGCTTTGAAAGTGTGATTCCATGAGTGATCCCCACATGGGATTTTTACGTGATTTTGGACCTAAGGCATAGAAGTGCAATATGGGTATCGTTGTTCTTGTTTTTATGGGTATATTATAATTTTAATAGCATGGCATCTTGCAGAAGCTTCTTGGAAGGTGAAATCAATGGTTTAGCGGATTCTTCATGCTTTTCTTCAGTGTCAAGGTAGGCTAGGTTTACCTTCTTTATATATTGGGCTAATTTATAGTATATTTATGATATTATGTTATTATGGGGTGGGAATTAGGTCTTGGAAGTATGATTGGTATAATTAGTATTATTTGGACTGTTTAGACTATTTGGGAATCGTAAATTAGACATAATTGACTTAGTTATCCATGTTTAGGGTAAAATTGCTATCTTAGGGATATTTGTGGATTATTAAACATCTAGAAGTAAATTTAGATACCTTATCCTAGCCTGGGGTAGAAATTCTCTTAAAATGGATTTCGGGATTAGAAGTGGGGCCCTTCAGACCACCTTAGGCCAAGACTCTTGCTAGCTCCTTGTAGATGTATTGGGTGTGTCACGTTTTTAAATTTCTTATTTTAGAGTTGAAGATACTATATTCTTTATGTTTATGTATTATTGGTACTTGGAAGTTGGGGTTGGTTCCGTACTAAGTTTGGTAGCTTATTGATATTGAGTTATAATCTAAGTCCATCCACTGATGATGATATTGATGACATGAGTTTCGGTTCAAGTCTAGAAAATAATGATGATGATGATTGTATGATTTCTGATTCGAGTCTGGACTTAAGAGGTTATTTATGGTATGACACAGTATGGATGGAGTCACAGTTATGTCTTAATATTTGATAGATCTATGAAACTTTGGTTATTTACTCTCCTTTGATTGCACCCTCTGGGCTTATGATGGCCGGCATTAGATTATTTACTTATCCACACTCAATGGCTTAGAGGACCTGTCATATAGTATTATGCTTCCCTTCATATTATATCTATTCTGGTTAATTATTCTTAGTGTTAGAACTTATTTTCAAGTTCGTCCTTTTACCTTGACTTAGATTATTTATCTTGCATCTTTATCATATTTATATTATGATTTAGCTCATTCGGCTGATAATGCCTACTGAGTACTCGTGGTTTTGGTACTCATACTACACTTCTATACCTTTTTGGTGCAGATCCGAGTACTAGTGGACAACATAGACATAGCGATTGTGTTGAGTTGAGTTTGGCTAACTAGTGTTGACCTTTTCAATCATGCAGATTAGTGCATACTCACCTGAATAAGAAGGATCAAAAGGAAGATGATAAGAAAATAATTGTGCCTTTCAAAACTACAGATGAAGAAAAAGATGTTGCCTTAGATGAAGATGAAATTTCACTAATCACAAGGAGAGTTGTTGATAATTACAGAATATCCAAAAATCAAAGAACGAAAAAATCAAATTCCTCAAAAGGAAAGCAAAATGTTGACTTTAACAGGAATGAAGGTAATTGTTATAATTATGGTTATATTGCTTATGATTGTCTGGAAGTTAGAAGAGGATCTACCAAAGAAAGTCAAAAGGCTTTCAATTGTTGGGGTGAAAAAGAACAATCAGATCATGAAAATGACAACATTGGAGATTGTTGCTTTATGGCAATTGGAGAATCTAGTCAGGTAAGAATTAATTTTTACAATGAATGCTCTAAATTACAAAATTTGCTAGACCTTGCCATAGCTGATCTAAATAAAGTTCATGATGAAAAAAAATCTTTATTAAGAGAAATAAGAGACTAGGAACTTTAACTTCAAATTTGTGAAACAAAAAAAAGACTTTTTGCAAGACAAAATTGATAAGTCAAAAGCTGAAATCAATAGTTTTGAAAAATCTTCTAGTCACAATATTGTCAAATCAAATCAATCAACTAACTCCACTAAGTCGGCTGATAAATCTAACAATGGTATGTATGATAATAAATATTATAGTTATGAGGGATCTCATTGATCAACTAACTCAAGTAAGTCGACTAAAGGGATCAATCACAGTCATAATACCTATAATAACAGATATTATAGCCATGATAGATCTCAACGACCAACTAACTTTAGTCAGTCGACTAAAGAACCCAGTCACAGTCATAATACCTATTATACAACCACTGAACGATACACTACTTCTTGTTATCATTTTGGTAAGCCTAGTCACAAATATTATAATTATAGATTTTACTCTAGAAATCCTGGCAAATGGATTTGGAGACCCAAAACTGAGTCAACAAATCTAAGAAATAACCATGAGGGACCCAAGAATTCTTAGGTACCAACAAATAAGTGATGTATTAGTTTTGCAAGAACTATTGCTCAAAATCTAAAGGAAATCGTATCTTGACAGTGGATGTTCAAACCACGTGACTGGGAACAAAAACCTATTTAAAATAGTAACTAATTTTGATAAAAGAGATATCAACTTGGATATAACACCAAAGGTAAAGTAATAGGTATTGGTACTATATTTTTAATGAATCATGTGATATCACTAATGTTTATTTGTTTAAAAGCTTGAAGTGAAACTTACTAAGCATAAGTCAATTGTGTCATGTTGGTCTGAAAGTAAAATTCATGAAGAATGGATGTATAATTGAAAGAAATGGCAGGCAACTTCTTACTGGAAATAGACATTGGAATGTGTGTGTTGTATACTCTATCAAAAGGACAAAAGGTCGTATTTATCTTGCCTCCATTTCTGAAGATCCTTGGGTTTGGCATAAAAAGCTTGGTCATATAGGAATGAGACAAAATGAGAAACTATCCAAACATGAACTATTAATAGATCTTCCAAAACTTGATTACAAGAAAACTCACATCAGTGATGCTTGTCAACTTGGTAAGCAAACGAAAAATTTTTTTCCTATCAAAGATATTGCCTCTACTACTAAACCTCTGCAGCTACTTCACATGGACTTGTTTGGTCCTTATATAACTGCTAGCATTGGTTGTAAAAGGTATGCTTTTGTGATTATTAATGATTATTCTTGTTTTACTTTGGTTATTTTTCTTGATAACAAGGATGATACTTTAAAGAATTCTAAAGTTTTCTGTGAAAAAGGTTCAAAGATATAAAAGTTATTACATGTCACAACCCGAACTAGGGCCTAGTCGTGATGGGTATCTCATTGCCAAGAACCGGAGACCACCCTAATTAGCATAGCCAACCATAACATAATATAGCTAGTTGCAGATGAGTTCCTAACATATAACAATATAAAGATGAGTTCCGAACACATAACAAGATAGGAATGAGTTCCAAACATATAACAAGATAGATAAATCAATAATAGGGATCTAAGAATCCATAACACAATCTACCTACACTTTGTCCATAAAATTCTCTAAGAAACCAAACACCAACCAAAGTCAGGACATGCCTCCGGACATAGCCAAAACCCACCTAAATAGTCTAAGACATAAGTAAAAACAATAAGGCCATAAAATGAGGGCCTTCCAGAGAATGGAAGCTCACAAGGTCAACCTAAATCATGGATAATCGAGAAATCACCTACCACTACATAAGAAAATAGAAGTTCCTTCATAGTTCTACATCGCATGGAAATATAATGTTCAAGCATGGTTAGCAGAGTGAGCGCTAGCATGTAGCTTAGGGAAGGGATAAAATAATGTCATGATCAATAAATCCAAAATCATTCCAAAACCTTATGCACACAATCATATACATATATATATATGCCGAGATAGGGAATAAGGTTTAGCATGAGATTTAAAATATTAACCTAGAATATATAGCTTCGACCGTCATAAAAAGCACCCACGATCTATATGGGTCTGGCTCTCCCCACCGAAAGGGCCCCAGTACGTCTTAGTGGCATGAATCAGAGGTATCAAGAAAGGATAAGGAATCCACAACCCTTTGCCAAAGCATGATAAATATATATATAAGGTGTGATACAAGCACACTGCCATTAAGATCGAACCCCGCATTGGCAAATACGGATTTCTAATATGGGTCCCTCGTAACCTCTACCTTTATGGCCAGCTACACAACTATTTCTTAAGCCCAATTAAAACATTTATACATTCTCATTCCTTAAACTAAAGACCATCCATTAAGGCACAAATCATTGGTATCATCATATTAATTATAATTTCAAGCTAATATCATTATTGTAACGCTCTTAGATCCAATCCCGAGACGACATACAGTGCTTATGGATCCAAAATACCACAAACTAACCTTTTTTTGATATTTGTACCTGTACACTGCATACTATTTGAAATAAATGTGGAAACTAGCTATAAGGTTCAACACATCTACATACTCAAACTGAAAACTAAATACTAATACATCAACTTCCGTCTGAAAAGCCTCTAAATTGTCTGAACTATGGAGTTGATGGGACATATCCCCAACTAACTTCGTCAACTGACAATATAAACAAAATCTGATGTAATAATAGTAAACTAAGATTCGTCCTTAAAGAAAGAGGAATCACTGCTACTGCTGCTAACTGAGACTGAACTACTGAGGAAACTCTGAATCCTATGCCTCTAAAACTATGGTGTCAAATAAAACACCATAGCGCAAATACGTCAGTACAAAATATACCGAGTACGTAGACGAGGTAAGGTTAAATGCAAGGGCTTATGCATGCACAATGTGTAAACTGAATAATCATGAAAACGTCGCATGAGAACCATACATGAATGCACAGGTCATAATCACAATCATCACAACTCTAGAGACTGGAACTCAGATACCACTTTTCTATGAACTAAACTCACTATTGACACTGAGATACTGAATCACAGACTCATCTGATATTGATAACTGGGAAATATGGATGCACTTTCATCAAGGAGTGAGTTTTAA
Organism: Capsicum annuum; assembly: GCF_002878395.1. Lineage (NCBI taxonomy): Eukaryota > Viridiplantae > Streptophyta > Magnoliopsida > Solanales > Solanaceae > Capsicum > Capsicum annuum. The sequence goes on along the minus strand of NC_061122.1, from coordinate 141,781,307 downwards.
AATCTTTGAACATACTGAGATTACGAGTATCTGAAGCTTCTGAAATAGATAGCAACCCTATCTAACAGGTTGTCGTTGAGTCTGTGGATAACAATACTTCTTCATAAATAATTTTGAGATCGTCCTATCTGGCAGCGGATCTTTAAATTAGCATGTAATCATACTTAATCTCCTACATCTAACAGCCTTAAATTTTGTACACTAAACTAAGCTCTTTCTTAAAGTCTAAGACTGATTCTAAAACTGAGACCGTGGGAAGTAGTTACTTAACCGACATGCCCCTACTATCTCTTAGGGGTCCAACCTTTAACCCCGATTGGGAGGGTGTCAATACCGTGCCACAGGTAAAGACATTATCTTTATATGAACCTCATCTATCAGGTCCTCATACGACAATGGTGGAGTCCTCATCTAACAGGTCAATCTACCTCATCTACCCTCATCAAGCAGGTATGATGTCTCTCATCCACCCTTATCTAGCAGGTTTGATGTCTCAACCTACGCTGGATACGTAGTTCTAGAGCACAAGGATCGCATATAAGGATCACACCCTCCACTAGTAGGTGAGTCCCCATCCTTGAGATCACTCGGTGCTAGTTTCTACTCCCAACTAAAAGACACTGATTTGATTCATAACTGAACTTAGACTGAGCTAAATCTGATACTGATTATATTTCGTAAGAGATCTGACTGAGTTACGCTGAGATTACTTAGTTCCATATCTGACAGAAAGGTATCAAATCATACCATCTGACTGATAATGCAGAGCTTGAATAGATTATTCAAATCGCTTCTGAGATTAAAATTGAATTACTTGAATATTATTAGATCTGAGCTGATTACAGGATGGAGGCTGGATTACTAGAAATACAGAGATTATAGAGATAACTGAGATTACAAAGCCTAATTAAGCTTCGTACTTGTCTGAAGATACATAGTTCTATAGTTCACTGATTTCTGAGGATCGTAGATCGATTGGAATTATCATGAAACTGACACGGGCTCTAGATAATAGCTTTATTATCAGGTATAAATACCCCCAGGACTCGATAACATAAAAGTAAAACACAATCATTCTCATATCATCACGATCATCCATTCACCATCACAATCATTCATGCATCAACATAAGCATTCATTCATCATCATAATCATTCATGTCTTATCGCAATCATTCATGTATTATCGCTATCATACCTTCATCGTCACCATCATTAATGCATCATCACAATTATTAAAGCATATCTCCAAGTAATTAGAAATCATAACATACTTTCCCCCCTCAAAATCCTTAAGGCATTACATCCAACATTTAGGAAACATAGACCTCTATTCATCATCACAATCACCAATGGGTCGCTTTAAGCATCTCGGGATATTAATCACATAATAACTTAGAGGAAACATGCTATTAGATCGTACTCTATTCAACAAGGTTTTACCTCAACTATTTTATACCTATATCGGTCTTAACATGTATTTGTATTTCACACCACTTAGGAAACTTCATACTATCATGTCATAGCTTACTTGCTAATAACTTGTCATATATTAAAAACTTAGCATATATCAAAGGGCACATAATGGGGAACTTACAACCATCACATCTCTACTCTTTCACTAAGGTCCTTCAACAAACATTACACATGCATAGGTTCACACTTATTTGGGGATTTCCTACTAGCATGGAATAATTCATTCACTTGGTCATTTTATCAAACACTAGGCATGCATAGACTAGCTCACAATTTGGGGCTTCCTATTCAATATGCTATAATGGCCCATATTCTTCTTCTAAGCTTTTATCAACCTATGGGAGACATACTCTGCTAAATCAACCAATTCTACACCCAAAAGTCATGAACATATCAACGATCATAACATATAATCATATCTTAGAAGTCATTAGATCACGATTTAACTACAATGCTTAATTTCTAGTCTCTTAGACATTTTATAGAACAGCTCATATGCACAACTTAGGCATAAGTATAATAACCCAACTACTCATCATGAACAACTAAATTTACATATTTCCACTCATATATTATCATAGATTCATACAAACCACATAAGTATCCCATCTTGGAGGTCATTCAACATCAACAACAAGTATATAATCTATTTACCACACAAATACCACATAATAAGGCCAAGGCTTGATAATTTTGTAGACAAACATGAACCACAACTCAATCATAGCAAGAACATCAATTTCAACTCACAAAAATCATTAAAAATTCATAAACATAAATTTTGGAGATTTAGAAAAAGGTACTTGAGCTTATTGGATGAAAGGGACCCAAGAATAAATATCTACATACCTTGGGGAAACTCTTTTCTTGAAGGCCCTTGGAAGAATTCTTGATTCTTGCTCTTGATTCTCTCTTAATTTTTAGTGGAAGAAGAGAGAATTTTTTATTTTGGAAACCCTAAATTTTGGGTGAAAGAAGAGAAAAGAAAATGAGGCCTTCAACACTTAAGTGGGTATTTATAAAGGTTGGGGAAAGAGTAGAAAATACCAAAATGCCTTTTAAAGAAAAAGAGTTGAAAATTGCTGATCGGGGTCTATGACAATCTGACGGTCCACCAGGTCATCCGTCACTCGAGTGCCAAATTTGGGTTGTTCTGCCTCATTATGATGATTGAAGTGATGGTCCATCAGAAATCTGACAGTCTACCAGATCATTCGTCACTCGGGGGTCAGGAATGGGCCATTCTGTTTCGACCTGACGGACCCCTTGACGGTCCATCAACTTATTGACAGTCCACCACTTTGGCCGTCACATGATGACCAAAAAAGGGGTCACTGCCTTGGCTTGATGGGACACTTGACGGCCCATCAAAGACATGATGGTCCACCAGGTCGACCGTCAAACCTGGGCTATTTCGATACCATTTAGTAAAACGGCCATAACTCCCTCGTCCAATGTCGAACTTTAATAAAATTGGTATCGATGGAAAGCTTATTCAATGCTCTACATGAAAAAAAAGTTAAAATTATAGAAATAAAACACGATTCAAAGTGTTTCATACTTGGGAAGATATTTCTAAAAATTTTAGACTCGGATTTTTATTTTTTTTGAAAATGCTCTAAGGCTCAGACTAGGAGAGACTTTGCGGGGTATTACATTTATTCCATTTTCCTTGACTATCAACTTGAGGGAATCCATGACCTCATGGTCCAATTATTATCCAACTTGGGAGAATCCATGACACCCATGGTCCAATTATGTATTAACTTTGTTGAATCCATAACCTCTAAGATTCAATTTAAAATCAAGTCATGGCCATAAAGGCCTTTCAAATTCATTTACGTTTGATTAGCCTTTTATGCAATCCAATAGTTTTGAATTTGGTTTCAATATGCATATATCCATGTCTCAAAGTCAATTTCATAAGGTTAGATTGAGTTTATTACCAATTCAATTACCAAAATTGATAAAGTTGGGGAAATGCATGACCCTTATCCTATTTACCATACTCATGTACCCCAACAAGTTTCAAAATACATAATTAAAGCATAAAGAAATGCATTATAGCAATGAAAATTCCAATTCAAGTAAACATCATTGCAAAAACCTCAACCTAAATCAATTTTGGATTTAAATCCATGTGAATAACAAGGAAACCCCTGTCTTTAAAGAAAACAAGTTTAAGGTAAAAGATTACATGCCTGAAAGTATTGAGAATTATGGAAGAAAATCACCAATTGGAGCTTTAGAAGTCAAATCCTTAAAAACCCTAGTTGTTCTTACCTTGGGAATTTGAGAGAGTAAATAGTAGTTTATGATAGAGTAATGAAGTGTTATAGGGCCCCTTAGAGTATTTTAGGTCATGGGTTTAAATTGAGGAATGAGTGAAATGACCAAAGTGCCTTTAATTAAAATACAGGAAAAATTGCCAAGTCATTATGGGCCATATCACGACTCATGAAGACTGAGTATGAGCGGTTTCCTGGACTCATAATGTAGGAGTGACTCAGGGAAACCTTCACTGGTTTGGTTATGAGTCAAACCCTATGACTCGTGACCAAACCTTACGGTTCGTACAGTCTGAGTCGTACTCCGAATAAAAATATTGGCTACTATATTGGTTTGGTTATGAGCCCCTCCCTATGAATCATGATCACTCCTTACAACTCGTGAGTTGACAGTCGTAGCCTGAGCAGTAAGATCAAAAGTCAAGAAATTTTAGAGGGAAAAATCTAAGGTGTTACATTACATCTCTGCCATTAGAAATAATCATGAAAGAGAATATAAGAAAAAGGATTTTGAAACTTTTTATAACAACCAAGGTTACACTCATAACTTCTCTGCTTTATGATCTTCTCAACAAAATAGAGTAGTCGAAAGCAAAAATAGAACTCTTCAAGACATGGCTCGAACCATGATATGTGAACACTCTCTTCCTCACAAATTCTGGGCAGAAGCTGTTAGTACTTCTTGTCATATTTTAAATAGATGTCTTATTAGACCCATTCTGAAGAAAACTCTTTATGATCTTTGGAACAATAAAAGGCCTAATCTTAGGTACTTTCATACATTTGGATATAAATGCTTTGTTCATAACAATGGTAAGGACAACATTGGTAAGTTTGATCTTTGAAGTGATGAATGTATTTCATGGGTTATTCCAATTCTAGTAGATCCTTTAGAACTTTTAATAATGCACTTTTTGCATTGAAGAATCTGTGCATGTTATTTTTTATCATACTAACCATTATATGAAGATTGCTAGTTCTGTGGATGATGAATCTGAATAGGTAAAGGGAAGCAAATCAACTTCCACTGAAACTGTCACTTCTCCAAAGTTGATTGATATTAAGTTTGACTAGCCAACTGTTGCTTCAAATGATCAATTTACATTAGAAATAATCTCAAATAAATGGAGAAATGAACCTGACTACCCAAATAAATACATCATTGGTGATCCAAAAGAAGGCATGACGACAAGGGCTTCTAGTAAAAGAAGTGAAAATGTGGCTCTCATCTCCCAACTTGAACCTAAGAAAGTAAAAGAAGCTTTGAAAGATGAAAGCTGGGTTAAATCAATAGAAGAGAAACTTGAGCAATTTGATAAAAATAAAGTATGGACTCTTGCCCCTAAACTAGAGAATTCCTCAATCATTAGAACAAAGTGGATCTTTGAAATAAAATGGATGAATCAGGTAAAGTACCTTGAAATAAAGCTCATCTAATTACTCAAGGCTATTCCCAATAGGAAGAAGTCGACTATGATGAAACTTTTGCACCTGTAGCAAGGTTAGAATCTATCAAATCTTACTTGCCTATATTTCTCACAAAGGTTTTAAAATTTTTTAAATGGATGTAAAATGTGCTTCTTTAAATGGCTTCATTGATGAACAAGTTTTGTAAAACAATATCATGGTTTCAAAAATCTAAAATTTCCCTATCATGTATTCAAACTATGAAAAGCGCTCTATGGTTTGAAACAAGCACCTCGTGCTTGGTATGATAGGTGTTAAACAGTTTCTTAACTAATCATGATTTCACTCGTGAAAAAATTGATACTACAATATCTATTAAAAGAACTAGTCTAATGAAAAAAAGCAGGAAGGATAGGCTAGTGTGTATGATGAACGTTATAACCATATGAGATAGGGATAAAGTGATATGTTGTGTCCTTTGTTTCTTTTTTTCAAATTGTCTACTCTTTGTGCATCTCCATATTCTTCTCTTTTGAAACTAGACATAAAAGTTTGTGCTTGCACGAGCCAACATATACTATCTTTTTTGTGATACATATAAATTTTTGAGAGTCAATTAAATTTTCTTTTCATGATTTTTAAATTTTTAATTATTGATTATAATGATATATAATACTTCTTTTATATATACATTTTAGATAATATATGTTACTCTCGTTGTTTCAATTTATGTGACACTGATAAAAATTTGGAGAGTCAACCAAATTTTTTGTATAATTTTTAAATTTTTATATGATTTTTAAATATTTTAGGTTGTTAATAATTGTAAGTTATACTCCTTCTACGTAACTTTCAGATAATATATGATACTCTCTCTGTCACAATTTATGTGACACTGATGAAATTAAGAGAGTCAATCGAATTTTCATCTATAGTTTTTTACATATTTTCAGTTGTTAATTATTGTAATTTATAGTACTTGCTACTAAATAATTTTCAAATAATATATGTTACATTCTCCGTCTTATGTAACTGTGATAGCATTTGAAGAATGAATTGAAAATTTTATAAGTCGTTAAATATTTTAAGTTGTTAATTATTAGAATTTAAAATAATTTTATGTAATTTTTAAATACATATCAAATTAAGAAAAATAAAATAAAAAAATTAAAATGAAGGAAATAAGAAATTACAAAGAAGAAATGGCAGAAACTAGCAAAACGACCTCAACCTACTTCTATATAATAGAACTAGATATAAGAGCCCGTGCTTGCACGGGCCCAACATATGCTACTTTTTTTGTGATACAGATAAATTTTTAAGAGTCAATTAATTTTTTTCATGGTTTTAAAAAATTTTGAATTATTTATTGTAATGATGTATAATACATTTTTATACAGATTTTAGATAATATATGTTACCCTCATCGTTTTAATTTATGTGACACTTATAAAATTTGGAGAGAACCAAATTTTGTATATAATTTTTAAATTTTTTGTATGATTTGTAAAGATTTTAAGTTGTAAATTATCATGATTTACAATACTTCTACATAACTTTAAGATGATATATGATACTCTCTTTGTCTCAATTTATGTGACACTGATGAAATTAAGAGAATCAATCGAGCTTTTTATATATAGTTTTTGCATATTTTGAGTTGTTAATTATTATGATTTATATTACTTGCTACTAATTAATTTTCAAATAATATATGTTACTCCCTCTGATCCTATGTAACTGTGATAGTATTTGGAGAATGAATTAAAAATTTTGTAAGTCGTTAAATATTTTAACTCATTAATTATTACAATTTAAAAAAATTTTGTAATTTTGAAATGCAGATCAAATTAAAAAATAAGACAACCAAATTAAAATGGAGGAAATAGAAAATTACAAAGAGGCGGCGGAAGCAGGACGACTTCCACCTGCTTCTACCGCTCTTCTATAAATTGGAATTATTACTCTACACTCTTTAAGAAACTAATAAACAAAACAATAACTTAATATATTACTCTTCATTATTTAAATACTAGATAATGAAGAGCTCGTTTACAAGTCCAGTATTATATTTTAACTAGTGAACTTATCTGCGCTTCTCACGGTCATAAATCTCCTTCTAAATATGTACAAATGAAAAAGTTAAAAGTAACAAATATATTCAAGACGCGCGATCGTAAATCTCCTTCTAAATAAGTACAAATGAAAAAGTTAAAAATAACAAATATATTCGACACATTTATATGTATTCTTAAAAAAAGCAATATATAAGTGACAAGATACATACAAGAACAATCCAAATAGAAGAATGTAAATATATTTTTAAGTTTATAATGATAGAGCTCTCGACGTCTTCTCCCTTTAAATCCATATAAACAACCTACAATTAAGAAAAAAAATTATTAAGTTCAAACTACAACTACAAATATCTACCTTGGAATCATTTTTAAAAGTCTAACCTACTATTAAATGAAAAATACTCACATAACTACATGCTAGGCAAATGACATCAAAGATTGCTAAACTAATTAAAAATAAAAACATAAATGGAATCTCGTGAATTAAATTTTCTTACGGTCCAGCGTCCTTTGTACTTGCCAAGCTGTTGCTTTTGAAGTAAAAATAATAGTAATAATAATAATGGTCGAAGAGCCGATTAGTAAAGCACAAAATTCAAAATAACAGATTTAGCTGCATTCTCTTTGGTTCTGACATCTTTCATAAAGCATAAATTACAATAACACATTGTGTAATCTCTTTTGAAGGTTTTTTTGTTCATATAAAAAGAGTAAAATTGAAGGAGATCTTGGAGTAATCGATAAAGTTGATATCATATGATAGAAGGACACAAATTCAAGCCATGAAAATACCCTTCTGCAGAAATGCAAGATAAGACTCTATAATAAATCCTTGTAGTTTGACCCTTCTTTAAACTCCATGCACATCAAAAGCTTTAATACATCGACCTGCCCTTTATGAATTAATAGGAGTACATTATGTCAAAAGAATAAAGAGAAAGCTTGTAGGATCATAAATAGAATCCTAAAAGAAGCAAACTAATTCAATACAGTCGAAGAATCTTCTTCTCTGCAATAACCAAGAAATATGAGTGCCAAATAGAAAAATGAACATCTAATTTGGCAAGTTATCTCAGGCCCAATAAATTAAAATTAACAAAAGGTGATTGTTGTTTTCAACCTACTTTCACCCAACTCATTGTTGCAACAAAATCAAGAGTCTTTTTCATGAATCCCTCTTCAACATACATCAACACCAGTTTCAAAAACAATGTTGGAACCCTCAACATTCTCTTGCCTTTAGCTTCTTCTAAAAGCTCCTCAGTCATGTTCACTTCACGAATGCTCACAAATTCACAGATAATTATAGAGTAAAATGTATGATTTTCTTAAATCCCCTTCTTGGCCATGTCTCTGAAATACTCCAAAACTCCAGAAGTGCACCTATAATTCCCCAACGACACCGATTTTTGTAAATTTAAGCATACTGAGGTCTAGAGTACTCTACCCTCTTGCTGTCAAGTTATTTTAAAAGTACCACAACTTCGTCACAATGGCTCATTTTTCATGTGTACTTTCACGATACTACAATAATAGCCAGGGTCTCATTGAAGTCTTGCTAATCTCATTATCTCATACAACACAATAGTGTTGCTATACTTATGCAACTTAGTGTAGCCTTTCATAGCAGTACCAAAAGCCAAAACAAAGCTTTTTTAATGGGCTACTATAAATAATTCAAGAAAAATATTCACAATTTCATATTCACTTCTTTGATATGTAAAGGAGTTTTGAATATATCATGATCATTTATATATACATCTCCTCACATAATACTTCATAAATGCATGTCATACTGAAGATCTTCCTTGAAATCTCTGCACTTAAAGTTTCAAGTGTGCCTTTTGTCGGTAGCCTACAATTTCAATGAAATAATGTAAAAATTATTAAATTATAATACAACTGCTTTGTTATACTGGTGTGAATATCAAGTTAAGTATCATATAGTATTAATATTTCATTCCTACAATTAAACCCCAAGAAATAAAATCTCTTTGCTAGCTTTGTCTTGCTTAGTTTAACATTATTCTCCTCTTCAATGAAAAACAACAAAATGTTGAACTAATAAAAAATCAAAATGCAAAAAAAATTCAAATGAAAGATAGCTATTGTATGGGAGCGATTACTGGATTCGTTGAAAAGATGATTATAACTGCTTCTTTCTGAACATTATTCTTCTACTTCTTAACTTAGATCTTGGCATATTATTGTTGTCACTTCATACATTTGCAGCAAAAATTTTCTTTAGTTCAAGACTAGCCCATAGCATATTAAATTGGGTAACTTACATAAATCCCTGATACTTTAAGTAATATTACATAAAATTCTATTTATTTTGCTAATTACATCTTATCCTGGAATTTTAAAATGGTGATACATATGGTAAGCAGTGATACATATTAAAAAGTGATACATATGAAACAGATTAGTGAGTTATTGAAGGAAGCAATGGATTTTCTCTGATTTTAACAACGCAAATCACGCCAAAACTGTTACAAGTGTTAAAAATGCAATTTCATTCAACAACAGATCAACATTGAAGTAAACCAGATTAGAAGCTCAAATTTTTTCAATTTTGGAACAGAAAATCGATCTTCCATCTTAAATTTCTTCAATGGAACTCATGACTGTGTTATTGCATCATTCTGGAAATAGATTTCTGAAATAAGGTACAATAACTATCGGGTTGGCTGTATGGAAATTATCACTTTTATGCCGTTTGTGGAGAACAAACCCCACAAAAGTAGGTATTTTATGTATCTAATTTTCTGTTTTTCATAAACACCATAAAAATATTCTTGGCAATGTATTTTTCTTGATATATATCACCAATTCTTTTGATATCTAATTGGTGATACATATATTGTGTTGGTGATTCACAGATAGTGATTCATATAGTTGATTCTTTTAATTGGTGATTCATATGGGTTAACAGATTAACTGGTTACTTGGTGATTCATAATTTTTTGGTGATTCATATGGGTAAAACACTAAAATAATATTTTAATTGGTGATACATATATGGTACTGGTGATTCATGAATGGTGATTCATATAACTGGTTCTTTTAATAGGTGATTCATATGGGTGATTCATTTAATTGCAGATTAACTGATTAATTAAAGATTCATATTTTTTTGGTGATTCATATAGGTGATTCATATGGGTGTTACACTAAAATGATACTTTAATTGGTGATACATATATTGTGTTATGGTGATTCATATACTTGTTACTGTTATTCTCTGTGGATCATTTTTTTTGTTTATATATATGTGATAGCACTTTATGTACTCATTTTTTGAAAGGTCATAGAGGTCATGCTGATGAGATAAAGGAGCTTCCTGAAATGTTGTCAACTTATTTGACAATATCTGATTTTTTTTTAGAAAAAAGAACGCACAGACTGGTCACTTCTAGACGCATACAAGGGAAAGATAGACCAGCATGCATTCGATGTTCACATTGTTGATGGAATTATGCAACAATCAAGTGGCACGTTGTAAGTATCATTTATTCTTTTGAATATATTATTTTAAATAAGAGCTCACGGGAAGACATAAAATACCTACTTCTCTATTGTGTTATTCATATATAAACAAATAAAGTCAAGGCACATTTAATTTATACTTTAACTAAGTTGATTTGCAGACTTTTATTAACATTCTGATAACAGATGTATCAAAGTGATACACTGGGAGTCATATGTATTATATTGATATATCTGTTGAAATATGCCTCCAGCTGAATTTTAGTTCTGTATATTTAGTTAATCTGGGTCTTTATGCTTCATATATTATGTTGATTTACACAAAACTTTATGATATAATATTTTCAAATTAGGGAATCAACTAACTACATATACGGTGTGTATGAAGAAGGAAGAAAATACATTGTTTGGTTGGATAATAGAATATGTAACTGTGGTAGATTTCATCTTAATGAGATAACATGCGCGCACGTTATTGCTGTTTTAAAAAGCAAACATGTAAAGGAAATGAAGTCATACTGTTCAGATTACTACAAGAAGGAGGCACTGGTGAAGACTTATGAAATGCCGCTGTGTCTAATGCCCGATAAACAAGACTGACATGTACCATTAGAGGTGTTAGAAGATGTGATTTTGCCTCCAAAATATAAACGTCCACCAGGAAGACCCAAGAAAGATAGACAAAAGAAAAGTAGTGAAAAGTTTTCATCAACATTAAATCGTTGTGGCAAGTGTAGGTATGAAGGCCATAACAGATGCACTTACAACTACTTTCCAATAGAGATGTGACATTTTTTCTTAAAAGTTTCATCAGACATGTTTACTTAGTTCAAAGTTTTGAATTCAATAATTTGAGTTAATTACTCAAAAATTCATTGCTTGATATATTTTGTTTACAATTGAAAGAGAAATATTTTTTTAAGATCATTGTTTATAATTCATTAGTACTATTCTCTTATGCAGATATGTTAGAGATCATGAGGAATGTTAGTGAAACATTTCCTATGTGAAATTATAAAGTGATATATATTAAAAAATTTAATACTTTTATATGATTCATATTAACTGTTCATTAAAGATATGTGAATCATATCACCATTTAATCTCAACATGTTAGTTGGTGATACGTTTTAAACATATTGTTTTCAATTGATACATATTAAAAAAATTAATATTGTTATATGATTCATATAAACTGCTCGTGAAAAATTATTTGATTCATATTAGTAATTAAACTTAACATATTAATTGGTGATACATTTTCAACATATTGGTTACAGTTTATTCAGTTTTAATAATTTTTAACGGATGATTCATTTTAATCATTTGATAAATGGTGATTCGTATAATTTGTGATTCATTTAACTGGTTATTCATGAAATTGGAGATTCATATGATAACAGATTAAGTGGTAATTGGTGAATCATATAAAAATTGGTTAATAATATAAATGGTGATTCATATGGTATTTGGTGATTTATATAAAAACAGATTGACGTAACTTCATATTGGTGATACATATTAGATCATTTATGATTGTTAATAAAACAATGATGCTACATATCAGTAGATAAAACTGAAAATTAGTGATAGATTATGTAAGTTAAACTGCCCACAAAAGTACTGATACCAGAACTCCTTCTAAGATAAAATGTCATGACATTAAAAATAAAAAAAACACGTTGTCATGATCTATCCAGAAATCCCCTAACATAAAAAAATAAAAAAACAGAAATCCACGAACATAAGAAACCAATATCCTTTTGTCACACAATAAATGCTACATAACTACGATTCAATATCAATTATCTTTGTATCCTCAGATTGAATGAAGGTACGTTCAGACCTAGGCAGATCCTAGCTGTCACTAACATATCCAGTGCATGCCTTGTGCACACCATAGTCCCATAACAAGGATGCGTATTTTGTACGATGCTTTTCGGATCAAACTCTAAAAATGGTATTTGATGCCGGTCGCTTAAAAATTCAGCATATGCTGCAACAAACAAGCCACAATCCCTGGAAAACAGAAAAGTAGGTATTTTATTTGTTGCCGTGAACTCTTATTTAAAATAATATATTCAAAAGAATAAATAATACTTACAATGTGCCGCTTGATTATTGCACAATTTCGTCAACAATGTGAACATCGAATTCATGCTGGTCCGTCTTTTCCTTGTATGTGTCTAGAAGTGAACAGTCTGTGCGCTCTTTTTTATCCAAAAAAATCAGATATTGTCAAATAAGTTGACAACATTTCAGCAAACTCCTTTATCTCATCAGCATGACCTCTATGACCTTTCAAAAAGATGAGTACATAAAGTGTTATCACATATGTATAAACAACAAAAATGATCCATAGAGAATAACAGTAACAAGCATATGAATCACCATAACACAATATATGTATCACCAATTAAAATATCATTTTAGTGTAACACCCATATGAATCACCTATATGAATCACCAATTAATCAGTTAATCTGTTAATTTGCAATTAAATGGATCACTCATATGAATCACCTGTTAAAAAAACCAGTTATATGAATCACCAGCGCCATATATGTATCCAATTAAAATATTATTTTAGTGTTTCACCCATATGAATCACCTATATGAATCACCAAAAAAATATGAATCACCAAGTAACCAGTTAATCTGTTAATTTGCAATTATATGAATCACCAGTTAAAAGAATCAGTTATATGAATAACTATCTATGAATCACCAGCACAATACATGTATCACCAATTAAAATATTATTTTAGTGTTTCACCCATATGAATCACCCATATGAATCACCAATAAAATATGAATCACCAAGTAACCAGTTAATCTGTTACTCTGCAATTATATGAACCACTCATATAAATCACCAGTTAAAAGAACCAGTTATATGAATCACCATTAATGAATTCGTTACAATAATAATACCTGCTCCAATAGGGATTTGGGGATATGTTTAATTTCATCCTTATCTACTTTTTGCATGTCGAAAACTTGATTTTTAGCAGCAAAAGCTTCTCGTAAAATCTTTAATTTTTCAGGTTCGTTCCGCTACTTTGATTGATTTTCACTAAAACCTAATTTGGTGTAACCAAATTCGCCCGGAGTAAAACTCAGGACTTGATTACTATCATGAACACCTTTTTTGTGTTTCAATTTGTGAAATCTCCAAGATGAATGAGAGTGAATCTTCATTAGACATTGAAGATAAAACAAATTAAAACAAAGGATTTTAAAGCATAAACCAAAAGCTAACCTCTTTGAAGAAGTTGTTAATTTTTTAAATTAAAGGATGAACGATTACGGTTGAAATCAATTGAAGTATTGGAGAATGAAGTTTACTCAAAATCTACTAAAATGGGAGAGATTTTAGGGGAGTAATTTGGGGGGGGGAGGATGATCCATGAAAGGATGAGAGAGATGGCATGAAAGGGGGAGAGAAAATAGGGTGTGCAGGTTATAGCATATGTATCACCAGTAAATATTCAAATAGGAATTTTATGTAATTTTTAAAATAGTAAGGGATATTAGATAAATGGTGTCTTAAATATGAAATTTGTGTAATACCGAATGCTTAAATACTAAATATTAATAGTCAATATCCACAATGTGGTTAAAGCATTATCAAAATGTTCATAAGCCAACACATTAAAATATTTGTATTATCAAAGTAGTAACTACCTAATCGATTACATATTATATCTTTTCTAATATAAGGTATTTGACACACACTTGAAAGAAAATAGAAAGACCTTGCGAAATATCAATGACACATTAAAGTGGAACAATATTAAATTAAAATCAAAGAGGAACAGAGTTGAGTCAGACCCAACAAATGATTAAAGTAAAAAATAAAAAACACATCCATATCTATATGAAACACACTTCATATAAAGTGATTTTAAGCACTTAACTTCAGGCTTAGAGAGTGTTTGGATGAGTTTTTTATAAGTGACTTAAAAGTTAAATATCAAAAGTCAAAAAAAGATAACAATTAACTTTTTGGTTGTTTACATCTAATTTTTGCCCTCCATAACTAAGTTTCTTTGATTTTAAATAAAATTATACTATTTATTTTATTTAAATAAGAGTTTTTTTTTTCAAAGTATTTATCTGGATGATTTTGTCATTTTTAGTAACGATTATATGTTTCTTATTTACTTATAAAAAAATAAATAATTTTGTTATTTAAATAACTATTTGATGAAAAATTAAATTTTAATCAAGGGTTATCTTGAAAATTGATTCAAATGGTTAAAATTTTAATTTTAATTTAGCCTCAAAATAATTTATGTTGAAAAATAAAATACGAATATTTATTTGATCTTATTAAATCAAGAAACTTGGGATTAAACTGATTGTTAATTTATTTTGAATTTTGATTCAATTTAATCTATTTTATTTCGAATTTTGATTCAATTTAATCGATTAATTGAATTTGGCCATAATTAAAATACAATTGACAAATTAATTTTGATGGCTAGATTTCAAATTACATTGACTAAATTATAATTACTAAAAATTACACAAATACACAACTTATGTTTTCAATATTACAAAAAATTTCAACTCCCTAAATATATTATAAAAATCCCACATATACACAGAATGCTATGTATATGTCGGTTATGTTATGCATATTAATAGGGAGAGAGAGTAAAGTAATTAAAAAATGGAAGAGAGTGTAATTACTTTTAAAAGATTGATATTTATGTTATTTATACTTATAATTATCCATAATCAGCCCATAACCCCAGCCCAGTCCATTATAAACCCGACCCAATCCTCTTCGAAATTGGGCTAACAGCCCAATTCCCATCAACAATAACAACAGCAGCTTACGCTCACCAGCCCAATCCACCAAACCGACCCGGCCCAAAGCCCTTATTTCCCCTTTTCCTTAATTACCCTTAAACAGCGTACAACAACACTGAACCAACGTTATCAGCCTCAGCCAAAACAACGACCAACAGCGACCATAACAGCCGACAACATCAACGGCGTTCAACAACGCGTACACCAGCAACAATCAGTGTTGTACACTGTACCGCAAACAACAGTTCCAACGCTGTAACAAAACCACCGCGTAACAGCAACAGCGTTCAACGGCGAAAAACCCAGTTGTCCCTCCTTTACTTTATTACCAATTTATCCCCGTGTCCAGCCTCTTCTTGGTTAGAATTTCACCTTTTTTCTCTCACTCAGGTTATGTGTGTATGTGTTTGGCAAAATCGCACCAAAATAAGGTGGGAGAAAAACTTCAATTTAATGCAAATGTCCAAATTCGGTCCCTTTTCTTCCCTTCTTACTTTTCCGTTCTGAATTTTGTACCAATTTGGTGCAAATTTCAGTCTGCATTTCTGTTATTGTGGATTTCAAAATCCCTTGACTTTTCCAAAAAAAATTCAAATTCAAAGCCCTAATTCCCCCCCCCCCCCCCCCCCCCCCCCAAAAAAAAAAAGAACAAAAAGAACACACGAAATTCCCTATAAATAGATGCTAAGGAGAAGGGGTAAGAAGAGGATTTTTAGGGAAAAATTGGGGGTTGTGAAGGTGCTTGCCTTTAACCTCACGAAACCAAAATTCTCTTAGACCATCTAAATTCGACGTTCTTGTTCAAATTCTGTTGGTTAGAATCAACTGGTGGAATCTCATTCGAGTAAAAGCTCATCGTCCCGGTGTCTCTGCTCGAAAACAGGGGGACATTCAACTTTGTTACATTCTTTTTCTTCACGTTTGAATGTCGTAAATATGAAAATGTTGCAATGATTGTGGACGTGGACTGGTCTGGTTGTATTGTTGTGTGGTAATGATAGTAGAATCGATCGGAATTAAGAGGTTTTTCGATTATGTGTGAATTGTTGGAAATTTCTAACTTTCGACAGTGTGTTGTTGGTATGTGGGTTGTTTTGAATTATATGAAGAAAGTATGGTTCACCATTATGTCATGCTCACAAAAGCTAAGAATGTCATTTTCTCTCTTGTGTGTTTTATCTTTTCCGGGCTTTGTGTTAAAGTAGATTCATGGTAGAACAGTGGTTATGTGGTGTCCTGTTATATGCTCTAAATCTTGACTACTTCACTTGCAGGAAATACATGTCTTGCATTGTTTTTGTTAATTAGATTAATATGTTGAAATTGCATTTGGTTTTCTCGATTTATGTGTTTTGACGAAATGCTAGTTTGTTCATATCAGTTTTTTAGGAATGTGGTGTCTTGTGTCATATATGCATGCTAGAAAGGTGTTGGAGTCCTATTTTTGGTTGTGTAGAATCTGTATCATGTGCTTTTTCTTTGATTCATGCATTTTAATGGTAATGCCTTTTATTTACTCAAGTGTTAGGTTCAGAAAGTTTGTGTCTTTGGCATATACAGGAACAATCAGTTTTGTTGGGTATCTATTCCTTAAAATGGCAAATTGTGTTATGTTGACTCATCTACAAAAGCTTACCAGTGTACCAAATTCATACCAACATATATGTTGTTTTACTCTTTTATCACCTAATTATGAAACATCTTTACCCAATTTATTAATTAAATGTGCTAACATATATATATATATATATATATATATATATATATATATATATTTGATTTAAAGTATATTAAAAATGTGAATGGAAAGTCATAATTTGAGTCGTAATTACGTATTATGATTTGTTTCATGGGGAACAAAAGTGCATTAGCTTTGTTGTTTCTTTTGTTCGGTTAATTCTCATCCTTATTGCATGCTCGTATCATATGGATACCAATTCTTATCCTTTTACCTCTTGTGCATGAACTCGTTTGAGTCCTCTTGGACTCTGTCCTTGCATCCTCGTTGGGTCCAACCAATATCGAGTCGAAAACCTGAGTCCAAGTCCCAAGAAGACTATTTTTACATTGTGTACGCAGTGATATACAATCAGAGAGGCTGGTATACATGTTATATGCGGCTGGAAATGGAAAAGAAAGCCGATTATATGTTTGGAGGGCTGAAATTGCATGTACATGATTGAAATACGGTCTTGTATACGCTGTACATACACGGAAAACATAAGAAAAAGGAGCTGATATGCCTGTGGTATACAATGTATAAAAATGGACTTAAAAATCCATAAAATAGAAAGCCCAAGTTGGGCAGCCCATTTATGGGCTAATAAAAGGGGCCCAATTCTAACTTTTAATTTCTTATTTACTTATAATTTGGAATTTATGCTTGTCTATTTGTATTAATTCTAATTCTACTTAATTAACCTAGTGATTTTTTTCATTTATCTTGAATCTCTCATTTATCATATAATTTTTCCCACGGAATTCATAAAACGAAATAAAAAAATGAATTCGTAGTTCAAATTATATTTGTTTTGTTCACATGACTAAATAGTCTACTTGGGTAAAAAAGAGCATATAATTCTCTTCAAACTCGAAAAGTTGTTTTCTCGTAAAGTCTAACTTTCAACAATCGATAAAATGTTTTAATATGATACTTTCTTAATATTTTTCCAAAGGTGTTAGCCATAACAAAATGACCATTCTTACGACAATAAGTAGATCCTCTTTCCCCATAAAAATCAACTTATTTTCTTTTTAAATTCAAATGTGTCACCTAGTCTAGATAGGTTTCTTTTAATTCAAATAAGATATTTCATATCCTTTGTTAGAAATAATCATGAATTAAGTAAAGTATTTTGTAATGCCTCTCAAAAATTAATCATGAATTAAGCGAGATATTTAGTATTTTTCTTTCAAAATTAATAATGGGTCAAGCGAAACATGTTGCAACTTCTTTCTAATTGAAGTAGACTATTTTTCGTTGAAACAAACAAGATGCCAAATTTTGAACATGTAAATAAATAATTTTATACAAGTAATTGTTTTTCTTTTTTGTAAAGTTAGTCACCCTTTTAAGTTAGTCAAAAATAAGTATTTTGGTTAACCTTTTTAAAACGGATGCTCCTAAGCGTCGTAAAAACTTTCTTAGGACGTTAATTGAACCCTTAATTAGTTTCTCTGATTTCGAAGACTTATTTCTGTTATTAAATCTTTGAAATCCCTTTAAAGTTTTTCTTAATGTTTTCGATAAAAAATCAAGTGGCAAATCTATAAATTTTGTCAAAAATTATTTCGAAACTCTCTTGAATCTTTCGAAATAGTTTATAAGGGGTCAAAATCATTTTCTTTAAAATAAAATTCGAAAAGGGATAAAACAGAAATGACGACTCTGCTGGAGATATATCTAGGTTCGAACCAAAAGAAATTTTCTAACTTGTTGTGGCTGACTATTACGTGTTTATTTGTTGAATTTCATATAAACCCGTTCATATTTTCTTCACTTCGAAAAATTGACACCCACACACATTGTACACGCAGATTGTACATTGTACTTTTTCAAAATTCTTTCAAATCACCTATTTTAGAGAGTTGCCGCATACGTAGGGTAAGCGAGAGTTTTACTATCGTGGGACCACGTGCCTACTCATATAGGAAATTCAAGTCCGTGTCTATCCAAATCTTAGCAAAACTAAAGATAGAGCGTTACCACCCTCGATTTAGGTCATGCATGCATAAGCCTGAGGTGGTTTGACCCAAGATGTCATTCCACGAACATAGGAAATGCCCTTATGTCAAATGGGTTTATGACCCGACGACAACCACTCATATTATGTGCATGTGGAAGTAATAAACTGATCCAAGTCCAATTGTGATACCGCGAGTTTGGAAAATGGGCACTTTTATTTTCAAACTCAAAGTTTGTATCAAATTAATGGCTTGGATCAATTTATCATAATCTCAATTATGTGACATTAGGCCAACCCTTGGCTTAAAAAGGTCACCCAACTAGAACACGCTATTTATTATTTTATTATCGTGTGATATAATCATCTTATGTGATATAAGTGTTTATATGCTATGTGTGTTGTTAAATCAAAGGTAAATTAATCCATTCCCCAGCAAATCTTTAGAAAACCCTTTAGGAAGAAAATACACACCTACTATCTAAACTCCGTCCAAAACATTTCAAGTCCCTAAGTTTCTCAGAAAGTCCTCAACCATTTCGTATTTTTATTCTTTCAGGAAAATTTATCCTGGATTCAAGGATCACACAACTGAAAAGATGTGTGGTGGAGTTAGACCAGATAGAAGAAATGCAAAAAAAGAGGTTAAGAGATTGATTAGGAGGGCCGATCAGGATGATGAAGAAATTGCTAAAGTCAAGAAGTTGATCGCACAGGAAAAGAAGAAGTTTGAGCAAGCTTCGCCTTCAAACTTAAGAGAGGACGATGGACCTAGATTAAAGGGGATGTCGTCTGGCCAACTAGGATCAGGGAAAAAAGTGAAAAGATCACCCTCAAAGCTTACTCAAAAGGGTACTCTCAGTACCCCTAGATCATGACATGCTCGAGAGTCTATCAGTAACTAAGAGATATGAGGTTCCTCCACCCTAATCAAACAGAAGGATTTGGTTGTCTTCCCGAATATGTTCATAAGAGATGTCATTATCATCCAAACCAATGTAGTCATACCACTTATGAGTTCTTGTTCTGAAGGCCAGAATTTATAACATGATCCGCAATGGTTAGATGAACAATTTATGGGGATCACAAACTATTTTTTGTTGCGATCGAGTTGATCCAGGCATGCCCATCAATAATGTACAGATTTACAGATATGACTTCACAAAGTATGGAGATACCTACCATGAAATTTACTCAAAGCTCATCCATGCCAAAATTTTAGAACCAGTGGAGAGGAAGCCTAATATGATGTCTAAGGCTTGAAAAAAACTCAGAGAGGTTTGCCGTTATTATGGAGGGATCGGAGGACACGACTTGGGGACTTGCCACAATTTTAAGATGGATTTAGAGAGCCTGGTGGATACAAGAGGGGTCGAGATGGAATTCCCGCCATACCACCCATAGAAGATCAAGATGTGGAGGGAGCAGAATAAAGTAGGAATGCTCGCATCTATCTAGGACTTAGTCATTAGTCTTGTCTTTTCTGCCATTGTTTTCCTTTCATGTTTTCCTAATGTAATGAACTCTAATGAAATTTCAATGAAATAAAGTTTTATCCCAAGATATTTGAATTACGTACGGCCTAATTTTTCCTTTGGGATATACGTAGGTAGCCTTTTGTCCCGGCCTCTATCCTTTAAAATCGTTATGTATCGTTTTGTCAAAAAACATCATATGGGTCCAAAATTAGAAGACTTGGAAAATTTTTTGTCAAGACTTATTTATCAAAAATTCAACGGACAGAGTCCTGCCCGTTAATGTTTTTTGAGTCAATACCCACCCGTGGATCAATTTACATATGATGAAAGCACTTTATATGTTTACATTATGTCGGACATCTTCATTATGTATCACTAACCAAATCTAACATAGTTGCCTTTGGAGTTGTTTTATCAGGTAATCAAGTAAGTAGAAATTGATCTGTGTTGACAAAACTGGCTGAACATCAATACTTAACTAGATCTAAGGCAAATAAAAAATTTTCCCGCAATTATCACTTAGCTGAAGAGGAAAGAATGACTGGTAGTAGTGAGGATAATGCTATCATCGAAATTACTGTTAGGGACGGTGTGATAATGGCACAAGGTGAGATAATCGCTGAACTAACTAGGAGAATGGAGGAGCTTCAAGAAGAAGTACAACGAGCAAAAGATATGGCTAATCTGTCCATGGCCACTAATACGCCAGTCTTGGATACCCATGTACTTTCACTCTAATTCCCTCCTTTTATCTCTCCTCACAATGGAAACCAACCAAATGACATACCCTCCGCTCTGATCCCCTCCTTTTATCTCTCTTCACAATGGAAACTAACCAAATGACATACCCTTCACTTCCATGCTTACACCTTCCGCTAATCCCATCAGTCTGTTATGCCAAACCCATACCCCTCATGCTTATAACATCAATGGAGTAAATCCAAATGATTACCACCCTCAAAGCTTCACTCCAAATTACCAAAATACCTCCACAAATGCCTTTACTTCCCAAAATATCCACCCAACTTTCAGTCTCAATGCCAATGTTCCCCAAAATCCAGTTCCCATAAACCAAAACTTTACTCATACCACTCAAAGTCCTCTGATGACCCAAAATATATCTCCCGTCACCATCCATGCTACTGTAATGCCTACCTCTTACCATACATTCCCCCAAAATCCATAAATTGACCACTATGAGGAGATAAAGAAGGAGTGTAAGGTGCCTGAACACAAACATACCAAGGAATTACTATTGATAAAGAAAGAGATCTCAAGGATGAAGAAAACCCATGGTTCACCCAATGCAGTGAGGTTCAGTTATGATGACCTTTGCATTCACCCTGACTTGAACCTGCCAGAAGTATTTGAAGTCCCTAAGTTCGAGACATTCAAAGGTACTAAAAACCCTATGGCTTACTTGAGAGGATATTGCAACTAAATGGTTGGCGCTGGCAGAAATAAGACATTAATAATAAGGATCTTCAGTCGAAGCCTGAGTGGAGAAGCGTTAGAATGGTTTGCTTCACAGGAACTAAAGAAATTACCTGAACGGAGCACTTTAGCTAGAGACTTTATTGATAGATTTGCCTACAATGTAGAGATGGTTTCTGATCAATATTCTTTGAACCGCATCAAGCAAAAGTCTAATGAATTCTTTTATGAATATGCCTATCATTGGCGCAAAGAGGCAGCAAAGGTACGATCTCATATGATAGAAGAAAAAATAATTGTTGTGTTTACCCGAGCTTAGGAGGGAGAGTTTTATGACAAGATGATATCGACAGTTCGTGCTACCTTCGCTGATTTGGTTAAGAATAGTGAAACAGTTGAAAAATGACTCAGGATGGGGAAAATCAACAAGACCTCTGCACAACCTGGATCTTCAGTATTCCCAAAGAAAAAAAAAGATATGTCTTTCGTGTCCTAAAGTCCAAACC
Source organism: Capsicum annuum (assembly GCF_002878395.1). Taxonomy (NCBI): domain Eukaryota; kingdom Viridiplantae; phylum Streptophyta; class Magnoliopsida; order Solanales; family Solanaceae; genus Capsicum; species Capsicum annuum. The sequence goes on along the minus strand of NC_061122.1, from coordinate 141,758,648 downwards.
TGAAATCAAAGAAATCCTCCAAGCCTAATTCTGGGAGAATACAATCACCGTTTGTATACCCATCAACTCCACGAAATCTCCAACCTGTGTGCTATACCCAACCTATCCCCCAAGTTCCATAGCCAAATTTCTCTACCAATCAACCAAATTACCTAGCTCCATTGCCAAATTATCAGCCCACTTATCAAGCTCCTCTTTCAAATTTCCAAGCCTACCAAAAAGCTCCAGTTAACCAAAATTACCATCAAGTCCCTCCCCCTACTTACCAATATCTTCCTCATCCAAAATGAAAAAAAAGTCACCAGAAGCTTCACTGCTTTGGCTGAAACCAGAACTCAACTGTTCTCAACTGTTTGAAAGGCTAAAGAAAGCAGATCTCATCTAACCTATCCCGCCGAAACCCACTAATACCAATTCTTGATTCTTCTATGCTGACCAGCATTACGCATATCATTCAGGAGGTGTCGAACATACAATCGAGGACTATATTAATTTAAAGCACAAGATTCAAGATTTGATTGATCAGAAGGTGATTTTGCTTCAGACGGTGCCACCAAATATTGCCACCAACCTACTCCCAAACCATAAAGAGACAACTATCAATATGATAGAAATAGATAGTGAATGGGTGGTGAGAAATTCTATAACACAGGCTAGCCTGGATGCGATGGATAAGGTTAAAGATATAGAAAAGGCAGTGGTCGCCTTAAGTGTTATCGAGAAGCCCAAGTATGTTGCATTCGTCGTACCTCATCAAGTCTTTGCGTTTGTTCCCGTAAGAGAAGAATTTATGGTGGAAGCCGCCGCCCGTAAGGAATGATTAGATCAGGGAGATGCTACACTACAGAGGAGCTTGCTAATGATGTATACAAGAAGAATGCTCAAAAAAGGCCAATCACTGAAGGGGAGGCCAAAGAATTTTGGAGAAGAATGCAGCCAAAAAAGTACTTTATTGTGAAACATTTAGAGAAGAAGCCCGCTCAGATTTCTATTTGGTCATTGGTTATGAGTTCTCAATATCATAGACAAGCTCTAGTGAAGTTCCTTGAAGAAGCATACGTGCCCGTAGGCACAAGTACTAACAATTTTGTGGCCATGATCAGTAGAGTGGTGGGAGCTCATCGCATTAGCTTTGGTAGAGATGAGTTACACTTTGAAAGAGTGATGCATAACAAGGCATTGTATATTACTGTCAAATGCCAACATAAGATTGTTAACAGGGTATTAATTGATGATGGATCATGTCTGGATATTTGTCCATTATCCATTTTGACTCAGCTGAACTATAATATAGAGAAAATGCATCAAAATACGGTAAATGTAAGAGCTTTTGACGGGGGTCAGGGAAACACCATTAGGGAATTCAAGTTGCACCATCAGATGAGGCCTGCAGAATTCTTAGTTAAGTTTCAAGTGATATACATTTCTGTAAGTTATAATCTGCTCTTAGGAAGGCCTTGGATTCATACGGTGGGGTCGTTTCTTCAATATTACACCAACCAGTGAAATTTATATGGGAAAATGATGAAGTATTCATCTATGGTGAAGGAAGTCGTATGAGTCACCCTAACAGTTGTGTTCTTGTGATTGAAGTCCCGAAAGAGAGTAAATTTTATACAGTAGAGATCATAAATGTAGTTGAGAAAGACCCAACTCCTTACGAGCCAATGCTTCCAATTTACAAGATGTTGACCACTGTTATGCTGAGAAGCGGTTTTGAGCCCGGGCGCAGCTTAGGAAAGAATTTGCATAGGATCGTTAAGCCTGTCGTGATCCTAGAGAAGTTGTTCAAGTATGGGATAGGATATGTGACAAGTAAAGAAGGTGAAAGAGAGGAGAAGAGAGTAGGCCCATAAATGGTGAAGAGATTACCTCCGCTCTATCAGTCATTCCTGTATCTGTGAAGCCTACAAGTGATGGTCCTGAGGATGGAATAGGTAACTTGTTCAAAGAGTGTGATGCCATTATACAGGATTTCCCTAAGAAGATCGAGATCAATAAAGATGAGTCAGGGGAGAAACTGTCGAACTGGACTTTCACTTCAATCATGACTCCCCGATTGAAGTGGTAGATGAAAGGATGCAATTCAATTTTTGCAAAAAGGGACCCATCTTTTAAGTTTTATTTACCTCATTTTCGCTTTTTATGTTTCCCAAAAGGCTCAGACCAGCCCTAGTGAGGATCATAGCCAATGTCTGTAATGTTTTAAATTTTAATGAAAGCCTTCCTTATTACAAAGACATTTTTACCGATTTAACTACATTATTCGATCGCTATAATCTAACTAATGTTGTTTATTATTTTAGTAATTATAATTTAAAATCTTCCAATGTCATGTCATGTCAAGAGCTAAATGAATAAATCGAAGCAAATGATGATGAATAAGAGAACTTTAATGAAAAAACAATGGCCCCAAAGTGATTAACAGAGGAACTAAAAGATTTTGAGGATTGGGAAAGCCCAACCTAGAAAAAAATTGAGATAGTTAATCTAGGTGATGATGGAGAAGTCAAAGAAACCAAGATCAGTCTTCATCTTGCAGAAGCACAGAAAAGAGAACTCGTTGGGTTGCTTAAAGAATATATTGACATATTTGTTTAGTCTTATGATGACATGCCAGGATTGAGTACAGATATTGTATCACACAAGTTGCCAATTGATCCGGGGTTTAATCCTGTGAAGTAGAAGTTGCAAAAATTTAACCCAAATTTGAGTCTGAAAATCAAGGAAAAAGTTACTAAGAAGATCCAAGCCAATGTGGTTGAAGTCACAAATATCCAACACGGCTTGCCAATATTGTTCTAGTACCGAAGAAGGATGGAAAAGTCAGAATTTGTGTCGATTATAGGGACTTGAACAAAGCCAGTCCTAAAGATACCTTTCCATTACCCAGCATCCATATTCTCATTAATAATTGTGCGAGGCATGAAATACAGTCCTTCGTAGATTACTTTATCGGGTATCATCAAATACTGATGGATAAAAATAATGGAGAAAAAATGGATTTCATCACGCCTTGGGTTGTTTATCACTATAGAGTGATGTCCTTCAGTATCAAGAATACTGGTGCTACGTATATAAGAGCCATGACAATCATATTTCATGATATAATCAATAAAAGATTGAAGTGCATGTAGACGATGTAATCATCAAATCTCGCAAGATTTCGGACAACTATGCTCATTTGAGAAAATTCTTTGATCGGTTGAGGAAGTACAATTTGAAGTTGAACCCAGCTAAATATACTTTTAGGGTGCCCGCAGGAAAGCTGCCTCATCTGAAGATGAAGAAGGAAGTCATGAGTTTCTTAGGGATATTGAATTACATTAGCAGGTTCATAGCCCAGTCAACAGGTATTTGTGAGCCAATCCTCAAGATGTTAAAGAAAGATGCAGCAAGTAAATGGACTGAGGAATACCAGCGAGCTTTTGACAAGATCAAGGATTATTTGTCTAGTCCACCAGTACTATTTCCTCCAAGAGAAGGAATCTCTTTATTGTTGTATCTATCGTTCCCTGACAATGCATTTGGATGTGTCTTAGGGCAATAGATTAAACTGGAAAGAAGGAAAGAGCAATTTATTACTTAAGTAAAAAGTTCACTCCATATGAGGCTCGTTACACACTATTAGAATGAGCGTGTTATGCATTGACCTGGGTGTCCTAGAAGCTGAGACATTACTTGACATCCTATACAACGTATCTCATCTCCAGAATGGATCCTCTGAAGTACATATTCCCAAAGGTCATTCCCAAGGGGAAATTGTCCAAATGGCAAATGCTATTAAGTGAGTTCGACATTGTATACGTGACTCAAAAGGCGATCAAAAGGCAGGCCCCAGTGGAGAACCCATCTAATGAAGAGTATGAGCCACTCCGAACTTATTTCCCAGATGAAGAGGTATTTTTTATAGGGGAAAACATTGCCGAAATGTACCCAAGTTGGAGATTGTTCTTTAATGGGGAGGTTAACTTCAATGGTTCAAGAATTGGGGCAGTCTTAATATCATAAATTGGTCAAAACTACTAAGTTTACGCCAAACTACGCTTTCCATGCACCAATAATATAGCTGAATACGAGGCTTGTATTCTCGATCTCAGACTGGCTATTGATATGAATATTTGAGAGCTACTAGTCATTAGAGATTCTGATCTATTAGTTCACTAGGTTCGAGGTGAATAGGCCATAAAGAAACCTAAAATTACGTCATATGTGGAATTGGTACATGAGTTATGCAGAAGATTCAAGGAGGTGGAATTCAAGCATGTTCCAAGAATACAAAATAAGTTCGTCGGTGCTTTGGCCACTATATCCTCCATGATTCAATATCCGGATCAAAGTTACATTGATTCGTTGGAGATAAGTGTGAAAAAACAACCTGTACATTGCACACAAGTTGAGGCAGAACCAGATGGAAAGTCATGGTACTTTGATATCAAGAGGTATTTGGAGACTAGAGCATACCCGAAAGATTTAACCATCAATCAGAAGAAAACGATCCGTCGGATGGCCAATAATTTATTTTTGAATGGGGAAGTCCTTTATAGGAGGACCCGGACTCAGGATTTTTATGATGTGTCAATTTCATCGAAGCTATAAAATTACTTGAAGAAGTTCACGTCGGAACGTGCGGACCTCATATGAATGGATTTACTCTAGCCAAGAATATTCTAAGAGCCGGCTATTTCTGGATGACTATGGAAATTGACTATAGCAAGTTAGTGTAAAAATGTCATAAGTGCCAGATACATGGAGATCTGATCCGAGTACCCCCACACGAACTTAATGTTATGAGCTTGCCCTGGCCGTTTGTAGCTAGGGGCATGGACATCATCGGCCCGATTGAACCACTAGCTTTTAATGGACACAAATTTATTTTAGTTGCTATCGATAACTTTACCAAGTGGGTAGAAGGTGGTAGCAGATTTTGTCAAGAATAATTTGATTTGCCGATTGGGGATACCCGAGTTAATCATCAAGGACAATGGAGAAAATTTGAATAGTCATCTGATGAAAGAGATATGTGAATAGTTCAAGATCACTCATCTAGATTCAACCGCATATCTCCCTCAAATGAATGGAGCGGTAGAAGCTGCCAATAAGAACATCAAGAAGATCTTAAGAAAGATGGTTGATAGCCACCGATCGTGGCACGACATGCCGCCTTATGCCTTGCTGGGATATCGCACAACAGTTAAAACCTCGACTGGGGTAACTCCTTATGCATTAATCTATGGGACAGAAGCGGTAATACCCACTGAAGTTGAAATACCATATTTAAGGATCATCCAAGAAGTGGGTCTGAGTAATGAATAATGGGTCCGCGCCCATCATGAACAACTTATGTTGATTGATGAAAATAGTATGAGCGTAGTATGCCTTGGACAACTATATCAACAATGAATTATTCGTGCTTTTCATAAAAGAGTAAGAGCTCGCACGTTTGAAGTTGGACAGTTGGTGCTCAGACGCATATTCCCTCACCAAGAGGAGTATAAGGGAAAGTTCGCTTCAAATTGGCACGGGCCGTATGTAGTTTGCAAAGTGTTATCAGGAGGAGCCTTGATTTTGTCTGAAATGAATGGCCAAAGGTGGACCAAGCCAATTAATTTTGATGTAGTGAATAAATACTATGTCTGGTGTGGGGTTTTTTTGTGCTTATTTCCTTGTAATTGCTCTCTTATTTGTAATTGTTCTTCTGCTTTGTAGTAGATTTAAAATTTTCCCTCCTCTTATGTACGAACTACATTTGACCTGAATTCCCAAGAAAAGGATATGTAGGAGGCCTATGTCGGTTTTGATCAACCCCTTAGAAAAATTTTATTTTCTCCTGAACTACGTGATGAACTAAATTCCCGAGGATGGGATACGTAGACAGCCTCGTCGGCTTCAGTCACCCCTTTAACTATTTTTATTCTCTTTTTGCATTATGGGAACTACGTTTGACTTGATTCCTATTCAACTGTATACGTATGCACCACAACGGATTGGTCATATCACCCCAGGAAATGAAAAGTGGGGCAGAATTTTTGGGAAGGAACCTTAAAATTCAAAAGAAGAAGATCATCCTCTTGTAACTCAGAGATAAATATCAGTAACTGGGGCAGAAATTTTAAGGTAGACCTCAAAATTTCCACCATACTGTACTAAAGAGTTCAAAGATGACAACAAAGTTTTAGGTGTCGAAATAGCAGAGTCAACTTCATAGACCTTCAGCTACAAAGCCTCAACCCCTCGAGCTAAGAATGTTCATTAAAGCTCGTATATGATATGGCTTAATTGACAGAGACTCCTCCCAATCTTATAAAAGGACTTTTGAAAATTCAATTATTTGCAAAAGTATTTACTTTAATTTTTTTATGCTATGATTTTGCCTTACACCCGCAAACTTAGGGAGTCGAAGTAGGAGTCAAAAATGACAAACACGTGAAGAAGATGAGAACCTGATGATGGCGATGACATAAGCTGAAGACCGAAAAGGCAACACAGATCAATATACCAAAACTAATAATTTTTCTGTGGTTGCAGGTTATCCTGAAGCCAACAAAAATTAATGAAAGCATCGATCGTTCACCGTATTCCTTTGATTTAAAGGAATATAAGAAAGCCAAACATCTCAAGGTCGATAAGAAATAGCCAGGATTGTCAGGAGTTGAAAAAAACTAAGTTTTCCAAACTAACAGGTTTTTTTGTTGGTTGCAGGTATCATCAAATGTGGAAAGCAAAATGATGACTTACTCACATCCCAAGCAAATCAAGGATGGATGTTTGAAATAGTATATGAAAAAGGTCCAACATTCTAGTAGGATGGTTAAGGTGACGTTCTCTACAATCCCTGCACGATTATTTGTATTCCTCTTTATCGTTCTACTGCATCATATCACGCCGAGAGGGCCATGCCGAAAGAGTCATGTCGAGAGGGCCATAACGAGAGGGTCATGCCAAAAGGGCCATGCCAAAAGGGCCATGCCGTCATATCGAGAAGGCCATTCCAAGAAGACCATGATGTAAGAGTCGCATCCTGAAAGCCATATCGCCTTTTTCAACTAGTTTTGAAGATATGACAATCCAAGGGTATCTCCATATTGCATATGATGCCCATGATTGATTCCAAGTCTTCTATATCCGTTAATCAAATAAAGGAGAAAGAGTATATTATTGAAGGATGTTCTAAAGCATTTTCATATATATATATCTGATAATCATGCGAAGACAAAAGAGTTTGGCATTGAAGAATATTCTGAAGCATTCATATCTTATCAAATCACGCAAAGGGAAAGTAATCTGGCGTTGAGGGATATTCATCAGCTTCAAATGCATCAATCACAAAATATTCAATGGCATTCGCTATTGGATCTCAAGAAATATATGGTCCAAAGAATGTGTATAAGTTGCTATCCAAATGTACGATGTACTAGATTTTTTGAGAATTGACAATCGAAGGTTGATCTATAAATCACATTATTTGAAATAGGATAGTGTGCGAGATTACCCATAGGTTAATAGAATATGGGTCATCCGTAAGCCGCAACAACATCCTAAACAGATAATGTGCAAGGTTACCCAAAGATCGACAGTTTGGAGGTCATCTATAAGTCATAACTAAATCCTTATCGGAAAATATACAAGATTATTGAAATTTATAAGTCCAAGAGTTCTCTATAAGCCGTGTCATATCCAAAATCAATTACGCACAGGATTAGCCAAAGACTACCGATATAACAAATATCTATAAGTCATATTGTATCCAAGGTTGGATAATGTGTAGGATGCCTGAGAGTTAGCGATTGGAGAGATATCTGTAAGTCATCTTTTATCCAAGGTCGGATAATGTACAGGATTACTAAAAAGCTAGCAACTTAAAGGCTATCTGTAAGTCACCTCATATCCAACATCAAATAATGCGCAAGATTATTTGAAGATTGATAATTCAAAGAAAATCTATAAGTCGTACCGATATGAGAGATGCGCAAGACTCCCCGAGGTCAAATACGACAGGCGTTATAGGTGACCAAAAGGGTTGCCACATTAGCATATAGCTATGCGTCTGCAGGGATCGCTCTATACGTGTCGTCAGTGCCCAAGAGGGCCACCCCACTTTGAAGAGCACTTCCAACCATCAAGAAGACCATTTTATTCAACAACAAAAAAGTTGTTATGTCGAGTATTGCGAGAATTATCGCTCTCACATGGTTATATGGTAAAAGACTATAAACCCCTTAATGAGCTATGTTTATTACTAGCAATATTATTTGAAATGTTATTGAGAGCATTTGAAAAGGATAAAAATCTCAAACCAAAATCACAGGTGCGGATGACTCTAAAAAGAATGCAGCATAACGCAAAACTTTTTTGAGCGGCGAACTAGGACATAGTACGAAGAGGAATATCAAACTCTTTGGACGCAAGCTAAAGACGAATTCCACCACCATAAAACCACATCCCTATCAGAAGGCATGTGGGTATTTTGGAATTTTGTTTCAGTTTCACTCTCGAGATATTTTTAAACCCATACCAAGGGTAATCTTCTCTTCGCTTCAAATTCTAGTGATAACACACTCAGAGTTTTGAAAATTATGCCAGAGTAAAAATCTTACCTATTGATGTTAGGAGCTCCAGAGTCATGGATAAGAGGTTACAAGCCCCTTTTCTGCAACTCAATCAGTTTGTCTCTCATCCCGAGCCAAAGGTCATCCTATCATAAATGACCATATTTTCCACCAATCGAATCAAAATATATGAAATCTGATTCCCTGAGTCTCAGGGATATATAGGATGAGCTCCGTGTTGAAAAGTTGACTGCAGTCCAACCCCCCACCCCTCACCCCCCTATCTGCTTATTCCTCAGTTTTTTGGTTTTACTAAAATTCAAAATCGGGATAGCTTGTGAAGTTTTTGAAAATCGTGCTTAAAATTAAGCTTATGAACTACAAGTGGCCTGAATTCTCATGTAACCTGAGATATGTAGGAAACCCAATATCGGGGTCCGGCTATAACTCTATAAAAACTCATGCGAAAACCAACCTCTTTCAGAAATAAATTTGTGGTCGGAAAAAATTAAGAACGTCAAACTCCCTTTGCCCAGGGTTACTTACAACTACCCTACCCAAAGGGAGGGGGTAGTTGTTGACACCTAAGTTTTGTCCTCCACGACTAAGTTTGAATTCGAGTTTCTTTAATTTTAAATAAAATTACATTATTTATTTTATTTAAATAATAGTTTTTTTCAAAGTATTTATCTGTGTGATTTTGTCATTTTTAGTAACTATTATATATTTCTTATTTGCTTATAGAAAATTATATAATTTTGTTATTTAAATAACTATTTGTTTAAAATTAAATTTTAATCAAGGGTTATCTTGAAAATTGATTCAAATGGTTAAAATTTTAATTTTAATTTAGCCTCAAAATAATTTATGTTGAAAAATAAAATAAAAATATTTATTTGATCTTATTAAATGAAGAAACTCGAGATTAAATTGATTGTTAATTTATTTCAAATTTTGATTTAATTTAATCGATTAATTGAATTTGGCCATATTAAATACAACTGACAGATTAATTTTTAATCTGGCTAGATTTCAAATTAAATTGACTAAATTATAATTATCCATAATCAGCCCATAACCCCAGCCCACTCCATTATAAACCCGACCCAATCCTCTTTGAAATTTGGCTAACAGCCCAATTCCCATCAAAAATAACAACAGCAGCTTACCCTCACCAGCCCAATCCACCAAACCGACCTGGCCGAAACCCTTATTTCCCCTTTTCATTAATTTCCCTTATACAGCGTACAACAACCACTGTACAAAACGTTATCAGCCTCAGCCAAAACAATAACCAACAACGACCATAATAGCCGACAACATCAACGGCGTTCAACAACGCGTACACCAGCAACAAACAGCGTTGTACGCTGTAACGCAAACAACAGTTCCAACGCAGTAACAGCAATAGCCTTCAACGAGAAAAAACCCAGTTGTTCCCCCTTTCCTTTATTACTGATTTACCCCCGTGTGCAACCTCTTTTTGGCTTGAATTTCACCTTCTTAAATGTCCAAATCCGGTCTCTTTTCTTGCCTTCTAACTTTTCCGTTCTGAATTTTGTACCAATTTGGTGCAAATTTCACTCTGCATTTCTGTCATTGTGGATTTCAAAATCCCTTGACTTTTCCAAAAAAGTTCAAATTCAAAGCCCTAATCACAACCCCCCACCCACCACAATAATCAACAATACGAAATTACCTATAAATAGATGCTAAGGAGAAGGGGTAAGGAGGAGGATTTTGGGGGAAAATTAGGGGTTCTGAAGGTGCTTGCGTTTAACCTCACGAAACCAAAATTCTCGAAGACCGTCGGAATATCGGAATTCGATGTTCTCGTTCAAATTCTGTTGGTTAGAATCAACTCGAGGTGGTGGAATCTCATTCGATTGAAAGCTCTTCGTCCCGGTGTTGCTGCTCGAAAACAGGTGAACAGTCGTCTTTGCTACATTCTTTTTCTTCACGTTTGGATGTCGTAAATATGAAAATGCTGCAATGATTGTGGATATGGACTGTGGTAATGATAGTAGAATCGATCGGAATTAAGAGTTTTCTCGATTATGTGTGAATTGTTGGAAATTTCAAACTTTCGACAGTGCGTTGTTGGTATGTGGGTTGTTTTGAATTATATGAAGAAAGTATGGTTCACCATTATGTCATGCTCACAAAAGCTAAGAATGTCATTTTCTCTCTTGTGTGTTTTATCTTTTCCGGGTTTTGTGTTAAAGTATATTCATGGTAGAACAGTGGTTATGTGGTGTCCTGTTATATGCTCTAAATCTTGAATACTTCACTTGCAGGAAAATACATGTCTTGCATTGTTTTTTTTTAATTAGATTATTATGTTGAAATTGCATTTAGTTTTCTCGATTTATGCGTTTTGACGAAATGCTAGTTTTGTTCGTATCTGTTTTTTAGGAATGTGGTCTTGTGTACAATATATGCATGCTAGAAAGGTGTTGGAGTCCTATTTTTGGTTGGGTAGAATTTGTATCGTGTGCTTATTCGTTGATTCATGCATTTTAATGGTAATGCCTTTTGTTTACTTGGTTCAGAAAGTTTGTGTCTTTGGCATATACAGGAACAATCAGTTTTGTTGGGTATCTATTCCTTAAAATGGCAAATTGTGTGTGTTGACTCGTCTATAAAAGCTTACCAGTGTACCAAATTCATACCTACCAACATATATCTTGTCTTACTCTTTTATCACCTAATTATGAGACATCTTTACCCAATTTATTAATTAAATGTGCTAACATATAGCTAACACACATATATATATATACTAGTTTAGGTTTCGCAATCCGTGCGTGTACCTCGCTTCAATGAATTCATTTTTATAAAATCATTTTGATACTATATTAGAAAATATATCACAACAATTATTGTAGATTTTTGCCTCCAAATTTTATATTTATTTAAATGATATAGCTTGTACCTCAAAAAAAATATTAAAATTATGACGATTCTACTTAATTAACCTAGTGATTTCCCACGTTTTTGCCTTTTCATTTATCTCGAATCTCTCATTTATCGTATAATTTTCCCACTTAATTCATAAAAAGAAATAAAAAAAATGAATACTTAGTCCAAATGATATTTGTTTTGTTCACACGACTAAATAGTCTATTTAGATAAAAAAAAACATATAATTCTCTTCGAACTCGAAAAGTTATTTTCTCGTAAATTTCAACTTTCTACCATCGATAAAATGTTTTAATATGATACTTTCTTAATGTTTTTTCAAAGGTGTTAGCCATGACAAAATGACCATTCTTATGACAATAAATAATTATATGATCCTCTTTCCCCATAAAAATCAACATATTTTCTTTTTAAATTCAAATGTGTCACCTAGTCTAGATAGGCTTCTTTTAATTCAAGTAAGATATTTCATATCCTTTCTTAGAAATAATCATGAATTAAGTAAATCAAGCGAAACATGTTGCAACTTCTTTCTAATTCAAGTAGACTATTTTTCGTTGAAACAAACAAGAAGTCAAATTTTGAACATGTAAATAAATAATTTTATACAAGTAATTTTTTTGTTCCTTTTTGTAATGTTAGTTACCCTTTTAAATTAGTCAAAAATAAATCTTTTGGTGAACTGTTTTAAAACGGTCGCTTATAAGTGCCGTAAAAATTTTCTTAGGGCATTAACTCAGTTTCTCTGATTTCGAAAATTTATTACTATTTTTAAATCTTTGAAATCCCTTTAGAGTTTTTCTTGATATTTTCGATAAAAAATCAAGTGACGAATCTATAAATTTTGTCAAAAATTATTTCGAAACTCTCTTGAATCTTTCGAAATAGTTTAAAAAGGATCAAAATCATTTTCTTTAAAATAAAATCCGAAAGGAGACAAAACATTGATTTTTGGCATTTTTGGATACTTCTTAAACCTAAAATAAAGTGTTTAAAAGTCAAAATCCCTTAAAATAAATCAATCCAAACACCCTCTTACATAGTAAAAAAAGACAACTTTCAACTCTTAGCTTATAAATCACTTCAAAGAAGCTAACCCAAACATCCCCTTCGCTCCATCTCATCTTTGGTATAATCGGTCAGACTATTCCTTCGTAAAGAGTTTACCAAATCACATAAGTTGATTCCTAATAATAATACAACTAAGTTTTTGCTCCTATTTTATAAATAAATATTATTATATGATTGTCAAGTTAAAAAAGTTGCTCTAAACACTGCTTATGAAATTTAAAAAAAAAAAAAATTGAAATAATATTGTAGCAATTCCAAAAAGTAGAATAATTTTTTTAAAAGAAATAGAAATAATATTTAATCAATTTCAAAAAGTACAATAAAATAACAAAAAGATTAGAAAGGAAGTCCAAGAAAGTACTAAAACTCCTATGTTTTCTCACTCGTTTCACTCTCAGTCTTTATTGATTATATGGTGTCTTATGAATTTTAGTCTACACTTATAAGAAAAAGAAAAACTTAGCATACTCATGGTCTTCTCTCTTGTTGGAGTAAAGCTGGCTTCCTATGCATGCAATATAATCTTAATCAGCAAAACTTCATAAAAGAATTTTTTTAGTTTTCTGCTTCTATTCGCGCACACAAGTCAATGTTTGTTGTCAATTTTTTGCTGTCATGAAACGTTTCTCAAACATGAGAGAAATAAAGCCAATAACAAAATCACATTGAAGAAATTTAAGTGGACCAAAAGATCGGGATAAAATGAAAAGACAGTAGTAAGAAATTACTGTGGCGACGGCAAGAAGAAGTGGAACTGAAAAAGACTCTTGGGAGGAAGTGGAAAAGAAGAAGAAAACGATGCTGCAAATTAAACTCAATCCCTAATTAAGTGTATTTATGTCGACAGTTTTTTTTTAATAGCGACGTTTGATTATTTTTTAAATGGATAGTACTCATTTTTTTATCACTTAAAAAGGAAAAAGACTCCCCCCAAAAAAAAAAAGAAAAAAGATAAATTCATTTCTTGATAATTGAGGTATGCCACATCAGCATACCTCTAATTCTCCTTTATATATATATATATATATGTATATATATATATATATATATATATATATATATATAACATGAGTTTAAAGAAGGATTTCTTTGATATTGGTTTACTGAGAATATGAGTGAATGACTAATGTAAATTAAATAGGTTTAATTGTAGTTGGTAAATGGGTTTAAGATATGTAACGGGTGTGACTGAATTGTCGAAATTGGACTAATATTTTGGTGTATAAATACTTGTGGTTTTATTCTTCTCATTGCTAAAGACTTTTTCAATTCTTTTTCTTCCATAAATAAGGAATCTAAGTGGCTGGAACAATAAAGTATTTCATTAGTATGTGGAATATTAATTATAGAGTCATTTATTATTACAGCATTAAAAAATAGGATAAAAAATTAAAAAAGGAAAAAAAAAGGAGAAAATAGAAAAATAGGAATGAAGGTCATAAATAGGTGTCATGTCACTTTCTCTGTGACCTTCCTTTATATTATATATAGATTCGACAACCTAAACTTTACATAAAGTTCATCAAATTTCGATCGAACATTCATCAACCACCTGTAAATCACACCAAAATAATATGTTAATCAAGATATCAAAACAATATGATTAAATCTAATATTTACAGAAAAAAAATTTCAAAGCCAAATCAACACTCATCGCTACCTATATTAAGCAGAAAAAACAACAGATAGTGACTGAAAAGAAACTATAATAATTGAGATATTAGAATGATATAATTAAACCTAACCTTTAGACAAAAAAATCGCAAAGTCAGAGCGAATGTTAACCTACAATATGACTAGCAAAATAAAAATTACAAAAAACAATATGATATCGAGATATTAGAATAACACGCAATAACTTTCGTTTTATAAGTTTCTTATTACCTACAGGAGTCTCCAAGAGTCCCCCCTGTCCCCCCGGCGATCTTAGCACATTTTTTTGGTACTCCTTGAGCTAGCACCTTTAGAGCTCATCAAAAAATAATTATAAAAATATCTCTGCGACTAAATTTTACATTGTGAATATTATATTGTTGTAATGAAAGAGTTCTTAATTTAAAGTAGTTCAGAACCTTTTCCTTCAAGAAAAATTACCTAGATGTGATTTCTTTTATTTTTCTTTTGCTAAAAGTAAAAAGAAAAAATTAACTATGATATTTATGATAGCATTTTATTTTTTTTATAGCAAAGCAAATTACTTTACTATTATATATAAGAGAGAATAATAAATTTTTACTATTATATATAAAAGACAATAATAAACTTTGGTAGTCCTCAAAAGGTTATTTTAATAATTTTAATTAATTTATTAATCCACTAAAATTATGGCATGTATTTGATAAAGATAAAACTACTTTATTTCTTTATTTGTCAAATGAGACTTTATATGTGGTTTGTTATAATATGAGAAATTATTATTGAGTTTTTTCTTGAATTTTTAATTGCTTAACTATTTTTTAAAATAAGGAAATAGGGAGGAATAAAATGGAGAATCAAACCTTCGCCAATAAGGTGAGAGTTTAGGCTGACAATTAACTGAATTATTTTAAAAAAAAATTATTTAACTAATCGGTAAATCTTTTAATTAATTGTGTAAGACTATATTTATTTCTGATGAGCTAAGTATGATTCTCAATATTTCCTAATTATTTTTTTACAAATTGAATAGAATTTTTTTACGAAAAAATTTAGACCTACTTTTGAAATTATCCATAAAATCTTTCAAATATTGAAAGTTAAAATTATTGATAAAGTTAAAAATGAAGGTAGTAGTATCAATTAAGATCAAATTATTTTTAAAATATCTTTTTTGATTATTTGAGAATTAATATTCTTAGGCATAAATTAAATATAAGAACTGATAGATTTTCGAAGTTTATTTTTGATGAATTCAATTTTTTTTAATTTAAAGTAAAACTAAGTATAAATTATCATATTAAATAACTTAAATTTTTGTCACGTGAAATTATGAATAAAACTATGACTTAATATAAGAAATATATTTTTTATTTATAGCTATAGAATGTATGTTCATAATCTCATAAAAGTATCAACGCTTTTCAATTTATGATCTTTGAAAGTTGTCATTATTTTACATATTTAATCATATTACTGTATAAAATATTAAATTATTTGAGTTTGAGTCCGGATTTTATAAAACTAGTTATTTATATATGCTAGTGTTTTATTTTTTTAATTTTTTTTTGAAACTATTACTAACTCATGTAAGGTAAGACGGCAGACACTCACCAAAATTTTTGAACAATGATCTATTTATATTATTATAGAAGCATGAATGACAATGTTGAGTGATCAAAATATTCACTAAAAGTTAATTGGCTTACTTGCCCTCTTAATTAAGTTATAATTTTTTCCATTTGAAAACTTACTAATGAGTATAATTGTACTAGTAATTTTACCTTAGGACTAAACAAAATATTTTTGTATTAGGTTAGGACTAAGTTGATGGTGTCTAAAGAGTATGTTCCATACCCCATTAATTTTAGGAGTACCCAAATGTATCTTTATTAGTTATTTAACAGGATTATCCGTAATTGGTAAAACTAGTTTAGTGTATATGCTTTGCGCGTGTACTTATGTCGAGTATTTTTTTACAAAAAACGTCAATCAACATTTTAATTAGGGATTAACTATAATAAAGAATCCAAATATTTTTTAATATAAAATTCATTTAATGTAAGATTGAGAGGTGATTGACGTACTCTTTAAATTCCTTTAAGTTTTTCGATCACTATCATATGCAAGCTTATTACCTAATTTGTTGACATGAGTAACTAAATTGGCTGCCGCCGTTCATTTCGTAAGATACAAATTTAAAATAATAATATTTTAATATAATACGTGACTTAAAAAGAAAATTTATCTAACTTATGTGTAATAAAAATGAAGCTTACAGTAGATGCGAATTTCAGTTTTTGAAAATAACGAATTTATTATTTGATCTAAGATTATCCTTAATAACAAAAAGTATAATTCTCAAAGTAACTAACAAATGTATCACACCGACACAAAACAGTTACATATAAAAGTGTACATGTGTTGAATATACGTGTAACGTTAATCCATAAAATATGCAAAATAAATATGTTTTATAAAATAAAAGTAAATATTATATTTAATATCGTTAATTTAAACATAATAAAGAAGAACAACACATCCAATTTAATTTTAAAATGAAATTTAAAAAATATAGAATTTAATTTCAACATAATAAAGAAGAACAACACGTCCAATTTAATTTTAAAATGAAGCCTGAAAAATATAGAATGTATGCAGATTTTACCTTATATATTGTGAGGTAGAGATTATTTTCCATAGACCCTCGACTCAAAAAGAAAAAAAGTGTGAGACACATAATTACAAAAAAAGGAAATAAAAAAAATAGCAAAATACTAAGATCTAATTAACTAAATAATTCTAGATAATCATATTTATGTTGTACAATGTACATAAGTTTGATTGTACCACAAAGTCATTCCTTAGACAGCAATGTTTCAACTTTAAAAGTGAAAAAGAAATCATCAGCCCTTAGAAACTACCTTCTAATTTTGTATTTCTATATTTCTATTTATGAGTTCAATTATTTTATGTCTAACGCGTCTCCAAAAAAAATTTCGTATCAACTACTTCATATTGACATTAATTACCCTTTAATATAATATATTTTACAAATTCTTAATCTTTCATGGTTTAAGAGTATTTATTTTATCACAATTATTTCTACATATTTTAGGAGAAATATTATAAAATAATTAAATAAAAATAGTAAATAATAATTTTCTCTATTGTTTTAAGGACCTTCAAACTTTATTAATTTATAATTAAGATTAATAACCTATTAATATAATTCAAAAGAAAAAAATAAAATACTTTTATTATGACTCGTAACTAATTATAATAACATAAATTAAAATTAAAAAATGAAACAAAAAATTGAGAAAAATAATAAATATCAATTTTATTTATTGTAGAGTCTTTTAATGATTCACAATAAGTTCTTTCTAAGGAGGACCTTCACACTTTATTTATTTATGTTTAATTTTAATAATTTATTAATATAATGCCAAAAAACAAAACGCTTTTATCACGACTCCAAATCAATTATAATTATAAAAATTAAAAATTTAAATTTTATTATATTTTCTGAATACAACAAAGCTTCGAATCTTACTTGAAAATTTTCATCTCGCTGCATTCTTCTAGATCAGGTCACAATCTAATGAACATAAATTATGTCAATTAAACGATATAAATCTATTTAAAAAATATTAAGTATAAAATCTCAAAATACCACAAAATATGCACAAAAAGTCACACAATTAGGTTTAAAAAAAAATCAAAGCAACACTTAAAAATGAATTTAAACTGAAGGTAAACATTTTGGAGTATCCATGAACTCCTGGGGTAGTTTCTCCTAGGGGACTGTGATCAAAGGTTGCACTGAAAGTTTGCACTAATATGTGTTCATAATAAGTCCGAGTTTTGTATGATTCGCCAGCAAAATATACATTGGCAGTAAGGTAATTTTTTAGTAGTCTCCATGCTTCTTCAGAATTTTCTTGTCCGGGAATATGCTGATTTTCAATATATAATATAAGTTCTCTAGCATCCAGTTTTTCATATGAAGGCTTATTTTCAGAATTTTCTTGAACTATGGACGCAAAAGAATCTGCAGTTTTTTATTGATCTGATAAATAAGATTGCAGTTGTTTGTATAATGGATGATTTTCAGGAATGTCTTCTAAATGGACAGAAGAACCAATATTCAGAGTTTTGGATGATGAAGATTCCTCTTGAGGAATTTTGGAATTAATTAAAGTTCTATTTCCTTGCTATAATATAGGGAAATTTGAACTCGCAGAGCTATATGCAGAATTTCTTCGATCAAAATATGAAGGGTTTGTGCGTCCTCCTTGATATGAAGAGTTTTGATTTCTTCCACCTCATCCTCTACCTTTGGCGAGTTGCCAAGGAGGATCCATACTGCATTAATAATCAGGAATTTGATCAGCATACCATGACAGATATTCAGAGAGATCTTCATAAAGTGTATCCTTTGTGATAAGGTCGTCAATGACTTTCCGTAGTATGAGCATGTGTAAATCCATATTTAGAGGAACTGCCTTTATAAAGGTGAGTAAGAACTTTGCAGAGAAGAAGTGTAGAAAGAACTTCATTAGATCTGTAAGCATTAATCACTTAAATCAATATCAAACCAATAGATTTCGTCATCAATGAATTCGTTGTGGTTAAAGAAAAATTCTTCTTCTATTAAGCGATGAATTAAAGTTTCTAAGATAAGAAAATGAATATCTTCATTTAAAGGAATGCATTTGATAATAGTTATTATAGTTTTTTCAGAGAGGAAATATGTGTAAAAACTCATATCAAATATTCTCTAGATAAAAAATCAGGCAAAGAATTTTCACTACCCCTTTTATATTGTATTTCATAATCAAAAGGGGCTAATTGAGCTTGCCACCACGCAAATATTAATTTAGAAGCATCATGTTTGAAGTCTTTATTAAACATAAATTTGACGGATTGAGCATCAGTTCGAATTATAAATTTTTGGTTATACAAATCATCTTGGAATTTTAAAACACATTTTACAATAGTTAGCATTTCATGGGCTATCATGGCGTATTTTTTCTAACTTTTCGTCCATTTACCAGAATAAAATCGAATCAAACATTCGGTCTTCGTATGGGGATTAACTTGTTTAAATATTCCGCCATAGCCGATATTTGAAGCGTCAGTTTCAACGATTTTTAACCAGTTAGGGTTTGCAAGAGAAGTACAAGGAAGAGTTTGAACTCTGCTTTTGATTGTTTTGACTAAATCAGTGTGTGCTTGAGTCCAAGGAGTTTTGTGATCCTTTTTTAGTCTATCATATAAAGGAGCTAAGTCTCTAGACAAATTTTTATAAAAAGGGGAAATATAGTTAAGACTATCGAGGAACCTTTGAAGCTGTTTTTTATCAGTAATAACATCAGAAAATTTTTTAGCAAATTCTAGAACTCGTTGTATAGGTTCAATAGAACCTTGAGAAATATTATGTCCTAAAAATCTAATGTTTGTCTGAAATAAACTTATCTTAGGTTTAGAGATAACTAAACCGTTTTGAATAATTATTTGTTTAAACGTATGTAAATGTTTAAAATGAGATTCGAGGGTTTTTGAAAATACTAAAATATCATCAATATAGACAATGATGAAGTCCATATAGGGATTAAAAATATCATTCATAATCTTTTGAAATTCGGAAGGAGCATCCTTTAAACCAAATGGCATGACATTCCATTCATACTGTCCAAAAGGAACATTAAAAGCAGTTCTATAAGTATGATTTTTATCAATTTGAATTTGCCAATATCCAGATTTTAAATGAAATTTAGAAAATATATTAGCATCATATAATCTGGAAAGTAAGTCCCTTTTATTCGGTATATGGTATCGAATTCATTTTAAAACTTTATTCAGAGGTTTATAGTTTATAACTAGTCGAGGTATTCCTCGTTCCTTTTCAGCAGCATTATTGACATAAAAAGCGGTACAAGACTTTTGAGGGTTTTTTATAAGACCCTTTTGTAGAAGATTATCAATTTCTGTCTTACAGAATTCTACTAATTCTGTATTCATTTGACAGGGTGGAGATTTTGTAGGAATCTTTTCTTCACTGAAGTCATCTTCATAAGGAAGAGAAACAATATGCTTCTTTCGATTCCAGAAAACATTTGGATGATCCGCGCAAATATCCAGAATCAATTGATTAGAAATCATTTTTATTTTTTCTTGGACTTTTACTGATTTTAAAGTATCGAAGATATTAATACTCATTAATTCTAATTGTAAGAAATTAAGCTGATTTTGTTTCATATTGATAAGGGTATTTATATCTCTGGTTACAGGATGAGTAACAAAAGGATAAGAAATTTGTTTGTTCTTGTAAGTAGCCTTAAAACCATTTGCATCAATATGAGTATACGGATAAATAACATTTATAAAAGATGTTCCTAAAATAATAGGAGGATAAAGCTGATTTTTTACTAAAAAGAAGAAATGTGGAATGCAGACTCTGTCTCGGCAGATATGAGTATTTGGCAATTTATAATTGATATCAAGAGCATGACCAGATGCAGACTTTATTATATGAGTGGTTTTTTCAAAATACCTGGTTGGGATTAATCCTTCTTGAATACAACTAACATCAGCACCAATATCAATCATAGCAATATTGGTAACAGAAAATTCCTTATTTATCAAAATAGTGCAGTTTATATACCATTTATGAGCAGTAACAATTTGCATCATTCCCAAGAAATAATCTTTTTTGAAATCTTCTGCTGGACTGAATTTATCAATTTCAGAATTTTCAGAGTGTTCTTAATCTTTTTCTTTTCCTTTTGAAGCAAAAGAGACTTCGGGAACATCAATAATTTTTTCTTCAATTTTCAAAATTCTATGATCTGAGATCATCTGGTTTTGTTTTAAGGAAATAATCTCCTTTTTCAATTGCTCAACTTCGATTTTTAAATCATTAAAGGTAGTATCTCTACCGGGGGTTTTATTTAAAGCAAGACGTCGATTAACTTCAGCTAGAGAATAAGACATGGGATGATTATCAAAAGAGTTATCTTTAGAAGTACTAGTATTAGCAGAAGTTTTTTGAGTAGCAAACTTAAGAATTTTTTCATGTAGTTTTTCATCAGTAACTTCTTTTAGTAATTCAAGGACGTTTTCAGCAGTAAGAGTTTGAACATTTAAATCAAGGTCTTCGAATTGCGCTTGCAGTTTATACATTATTTCATCACAATTGCAAACATCATTATCACAGTCATTACATTTATTATCCTGATCAAGCTCACTATCAGAATTAGGTAATTCAAAATCATTTTCGAAAGTAGAATCAGATTCGGAGGCAGAGGAGTATAATAAATTATAGACTTGGTCATGAATTTCTTCAGAGAGTCCTAAGGACTTGAGTTTTTGTAATTTGCAGTTTGGAGCTATATGATCATACTGGTTACACTTATAGCATTTAATTTTGGCTAAATCTCTTTTTGATCGATTTTTTGTGAATCTAGTAGATTTACGGAAGGATTTTCTAGTTTCACGTTCGTCCTTGCTTCTATGCCTAGAACGTTTTTTTCTATAGGATGTAGAAGACTTAGAATATTTTTGGGGTTTTCGTACGAAGGGTTTATCCATACCAAATTGCTCACAAAAGTCTCCTAATTGGGATTTTTCTCTGAGTTTATCAAGCTTAATCTGTCTAGCTAATTTCAACTCGTTACAGAGGGCTAAACCTTCTTGAGTACAAGCTACAATAAGCTGACCATAAGTTTTTTCTGAATACTGGACTTCTCCATAAGATCCTCGAAGGGTTTTTCTAACTTTTTCAGCAAATAAAGGTGGAAGGCCATCAATGAATTTAGCTTTTCAATGGTCATACTTACTTTCGGGTAAATCCATAACCCTACTAAGAAAGGTGTCTTTATACCATCTAAATTCACCTAAGTGTCTACATTTTAAACCATTAAGAAGAGTTCTAATGTTTTCATATTGATTGGTAAATCTGCCTCCAAAATGTTCAATAATCGTAAGCATAAGGGTATAGACAGCATCCGAACGTCCTGCCCGAAGAGGTCGTCCTAAATTATCTTTTCCTGGTTGATCATTGGTGGAGTTAAAAATAGCCTCGCGTTTAGTATCATCAAGGAAATTATCCCACCAGCCTCGAAGTTGGCCAGTAAATCCCGCAACAATCATTTTACAAATTGTTTGGTCAGTACGATTGGCCCTATTTTCTGGCGAAGTAGTGGCTGTGGCAATAGTAGCATACATGGACATTCGATGAATAAGAATAGAGATTTGTCGGTCAGATAATCCGTTAATATTCCATTCATTAATGGCTTCTCCACTATAAGAAGTATTTGTCTGATTCCATTCCCTTTCCTCTATCAGAACATCTTGAGGAGTTGGGCGTGGATAATATGCAGTAGACATACGGGGAATATCAACGTATTTCTTTCCCGGTTGTTTTTTAATCATGCCTTTGAGCTTATTAAGCTCGGAAGAGATTATAGCGCCAGGATTTTCAGCAGAATCAATATTCGCAGCAAAATTAGACTCAAGATTTTGTACAAAATCATCAGAAATATTAAGAGGTTGAATATTTAAACGAGAGAATTTTTTATCTAAGAGTTTCTCTAATTGGTCTAATTGCGAAATCTTTTCAAATCCGTCTATTTCTGGAGGCCTTTGAATACAAGGTTTTGATAAAATATATTCGTCTTTATCAGTTATGTCGGAAGTAGAAGGAATGTTGGAGGAATTCATCTGGGAGCTAAGTTTGTTAACTAACTCAATTAATTCGTCTAGTTTTTTATCAAGTGAGGAAATGTGTTCTCCTAAAACCTTAACATAAAGACTCAAATAATTATTTTGGGCGATAAGGTTATTTATTTCAGAAATAGTAATTTTTCCCACATCGTCACTGACAAACTTTTGAAAAGCAGAAAAAGTCATGCCAGTATTATTAGGCAGTATAAAGGAAGACTGAGGAGGATAGAGTGCTTGAGTAATTGATCCATCAGAATTTTGATAAGATCTTTCGATTATTTTGACATATGACGGTAAATATACAGACATGAACCATGGTACAAAAAAGATAATGTTATTATGTAAGACACATGTTTCATAAAATTCTTCTAAAATATTTCGTAATTCATCAGAAGTATAGGTTTCAAAAAACCAAGTTCTAAAGGTTTTCCATTTTTCAGAAAAAAATTCTTTCTGAATATATTTTCTTGCCTGAGAACCAGGACTAAAATCAATAAGTTGTGTCATCATGGTTAAACAGAATTGATGTCAAAATCCATTTCAGATGGGGTAGGATTTTCATTATCAAAATCTTGAACTATATTAATTTTTGAGTTGATTTTTATCTTTTCTACACCTTTAGGTGTAATATGCGAATCTGCAGAATTAATAGTATGCAAAGATGCGGCTCGATTTCTTGTTGGTCCATACTGAGGTTCTATAGGAGAAATATGATGAATAAAAGGAAGTCTTCGTGGTATTGAGAAAGAATTTCTATATACTGGGGGATTACTATCAAATTGTAGACAAATTCGTCCATCGGAATTTTGAGTTACTTGAGTTAACTCTGAATTTGTCACATCGTCTGCCAATTGTTTTAGGAAAGTAATGGAATTTAAAATCCATGTTTGGGGAAAATCAATTTCATCCCATCTAATAGGTCTTCGGGTAGTGACCCTAGATTTTATAAAATTGGTTTCAATAAGCATAGTGCAATCAGAATTATCATCAATCAACTTACATCGAGGATTTAGAGTTGATAATAATCGATAATATATGCGGTAAGATAATCCTATAAGTTCAGATCCAGGGGCATAATCGTATCCATGAGTTTTAACATTTAATGTTAAAGCGTGAAGAATATTTACATCAGTCAAAGATAATTGTAAATTTGGCTGAGTATTAAAATATACAGGACTATATGCAAGAGTAGATTCAATAGATCCATTAAGGATTTTCGAAAATTCAAATTTCTAGCATCACACAGAGCTGCTAAAAATGTTTTGGGAAGACCCTTTAGAGTTAGAGGCCGAAAGACAATTTGTACTAAGCCAATATGCATATAGTTATAATTACGTTTAAAATATCAATATCACGTTTATTTAGAAGTTTAAGAGTCTGCTCATCAGTATTTAAAGCAAGAGATTGTTCACTTGTTTTAATAATTTGTTTATGTTTTATTTTATCAAAAAATCCATATTCATATATGGTTTTTAATTCAACTTTTGGAATAGTCCATTTATTCAGTAGATCCATATCTTGAGGTAAATCTACCTCTTCTAGTTTTGTACTTTTAGTACTAACTTCTCCCATATCCATAGTTATAAGAGTCTTATATCTATGCTAAAAATCTTCACCTCACTTAACATATTTACTATGAAAATTCATAGGCTCTGATACCATTTACAGGATCTCTTAGGCTGGGGTATGCCCAGCATCAGTACGAATTATAAATTTTTGGTTATACAAATCATCTTGGAATTTTAAAACACATTTTACAATAGTTAGCATTTCATGGGCTACCGTAGAGTATTTTTTCTGACTTTCCGTCCATTTACCAGAATAAAATCGAATCAAACATTCTGTCTTCGTATGGGGATTAACTTGTTTAAGTATTCCGCCATAGCCGATATTTGAAGCGTCAGTTTCAACGATTTTTAACCAATTAGGGTTTGCAAGAGAAGTACAGGGAAGGGTTTGAACTCTGCTTTTGATTGTTTTGACTAAATCAGTGTGTGCTTGAGTCCAAGGAGTTTTGTGATCCTTTTTCAATCTATCATATAAAGGAGCTAAGTCTCTAGACAAATTTTTATAAAAAGGGGAAATATAGTTAAGACTACCGAGGAACCTTTGAAGCTGTTTTTTATCAGTAATAACATCAGAGAATTTTTTAGCAAATTCTAGAACTCGTTGTATAGGTTCAATAGAACCTTGAGAAATATTATGTCCTAAAAATCTAATGTTTGTCTGAAATAAACTTATCTTAGGTTTAGAGATAACTAAACCATTTTGAATAATTATTTGTTTAAGCGTATGTAAATGTTTAAAATGTAATAATGTCGGATTAAGCCAAAGTCGGAAGACCGAACCAAAGCACCAACCGAAA